>NW_022631121.1:3106071-3228549 GCF_010015895.1 Lontra canadensis | reverse complement strand
CTTTAAAAAAAAAAAAAAAAAAAAAAATATATATATATATATATATATATATATATATATGCATATATATATATATGCATGCAGAGAGAGAGAGATGATGCCCTGACTAAAAAGTGAATTTTCCATGCTAAAAACACTGAAACTTGGTCCACAAATACTATGAACTCTCTCTAGACAAACAAGTCACACTGTAGAGATATAAAAATAAATTGTAAGACTAACTGAGATGGCCCACATACTCAAAAAGATGTGCTCATGTAGCTGCAGGGTACATTTGACTTTTTATAAAAATAAGAATAAGAGATCTTTTTAAATAGTGATTTAATTTTGGATTTATTTATCTGTGGTTTAAAATTATAAAATACCTCAAATATACCAATAGCATAGGAGAGAGATATAACAGAAATCTATGTGCCCACCCCTATAGGTTAATCAGATGGACCTTCTTGCTATGGATGCTTTAGATCTTTACAGAAAAGGAATAGTATTTCTGATTATAAAACTAATCTAAGTTGATTATTAAAAATTTAAGAGAAAGAGAAACACCAAGAAGAAAAATCCTAATGATGGTGTCATGTTATCTATCTCTCTATGTGTGTTATACCTGTTCCACAGTTGGGATCATGTTGTAAACCTTATTTGCTCATATGAAAAAGATTGTTTAAGAGCATGATTTTCAGATTTCATGTAATATTCTATCTGCTTTCATTAGCCTATTATTGGATAACTGGGCTCTTTTTATATTTCACTCCCATAAAGAAATCATTTCTTACTCTTACTCCCCAAATCCATCCCTACAACAGTACCTACCAGTTTTAAATCCAAATAGAAATGGAAATTGTATTCTTTCTTCCTTCTCTGACTTTATACCATCTAGATTACAGCCCTACTACTCAAAGTGTGGTCTATGGGCCAGAGAGCCTGATGGGGCTGGGGTGGGGGATCTCAGGCACTACCTCAATGGTACTGAGTCAGAATCATAACTTCAGCAAGATTCACAAGAGGAACATGAGTAAGAAAGTTGGAGAAGAATGGATGTAGTGAAAACTGCTATCATGTCTCACCACATTAGATTCCTAGCTCTACTACTTCTTTTCTCATACTATACTCCATCCTCTCCTTAACCAAAGTGATCCTTCTAATGAGTTAAATCAAGTATCAATGCTTCCCTGCCTAAAACTGCAATAACTCACAGTGGGCCTAGAACAAAAATCCAAATTCTTTTGTAGGGTTTAGACATCTCCCTTCCTACCTGTCTTTTTGTCTAATACCTCTCTTCCTCTTTCTGCTCTAGCTGGGCTTACTTATATATCACTTTTTTTCTATTGCTTGCACATTCCAATTTCATTCTCTACTTGTCTTTTGTTTCCTCTGCTTGCAAAGTATTCTGTCCCCAAAGCCATGGGGACTCCTTTATGACCGTCAGATCTCAGCTGGAATTTCACTACCCCAGGGAGCCCTTTGCTTCTCTTAACTATCTAACATACTACCCCCATTTTAGGATTTTCACAGCCCTTTTGACTTTATGTTGTTATCATTTTTATTCATTGCATTTTCCACTGTGTGTCTTATTTAAAAAGTAAACTCTCTGAAACATGGAATTAAAATAGGATCCAGAACAGTGATTTTTAAATGCTCATGCCCAATATATATTTGTTGAATGAATGAATGAACTAATGCTATGGTGAACATCCTTATACACTAAACTTTGTACATATCATTGAAGATTTCCTAAGCATAAAGCCTCTAAAATTTTTCTCACTGAATCTATTTAAAGATTTCTTATTGTATTCCAAAAATGAATTATAGACGGGTTTTGTAAGGGTTTACACTTCCAAAAGTAATTATTTTTTCCTGCATTTTTATTATTCTAGGATTCTTGTCATATACACACACAAACACACACACACACACACACACAGTACACATGTCATCAACATGACTGCCAATTTCATGGAGGAAATAAGAATCTTAAGCCTTTTTTTTGATAACTACTGAAACTTGGACAACTTCTATGATGCTCTGTAATTCTTATACTCTAATTTTTTTTCTTCTAATGGAGTATCCATTTCCTTTTCCCATATGTCTCTTGGCATGCTCATCATTTTCTCATTAATTTTTAGTTTTTGTGAATTGTATGAGAATTTTGAGAATTGCATGAGAAAAATGCATTCATTCCTTTTTTGAATATATGCATTTTTCAAGAGTAACCATTTAGCTCAAAATATTTAGTCAGTAATAATTCACTTTCACTACTAGTCATAACTTATTTTTAAAACCATATAGTTGGAGGGATAACTGGGTGCTTCAGTCAGCTAAGTGCCTGACTCTTGATTTCAGTTCAAGTCATGACCTCAGGGTTGTTAAGATCTAGCCCCACGTCAGGCTCTGCTCCAGAGTATGCTTATAACTCTCCCTCCCCTCTGACCTTCCCCTCACCCTGTCTCTTAAAAATGAATAAACCATAAGATACCTAGGAATAAATCTAACCAAAGAGGCAAAGAATCTGTACTCAGAAAACTATAAAGTACTCATGAAAGAAATTGAGGAAGACAAAAAGAAATGGAAAAACATTCCATGCTCATGGATTGGAAGAATAAATATTGTGAAAATGTCTATGTTACCTAGAGTAATTTACACATTTAATGCAATCTCTATCAAAATACCATCAATTTGGGGTACCTGGGTGGGACAGTGGGTTAAAGCCTCTGCCTTCCACTCAGGTCATAATCCCAGGGTCCTGGGATAGAGCCAGCATCTGGCTCTCTGCTCGGCAGGGAGCCTGCTTCTCCCTCTCTCTCTCTGCCTGCCTCTCTGCCTACTTGTGATCTCTGTCTGTCAAATAAATAAATAAAATCTTTAAAAAAAAAGTCAACTTATTTCAAAGAAATGGAACAAATAATCCTAAAATTTATATGGAACCAGAAAAGACCCCGAATAGCCACAGGAATGTTGAAAAAGAAAAATCAGTTGGTGGCATCACAATCCCAGACTTCAAGCTCTATTACAAAGCTGTCATCATCAAGACAGTATGGTACTGGCACAAAAACAGACACATAGATCAATGGAACAGAATAGAGAGCCCAGAAATGGACCATCAACTCTATGATCAACTAATCTTCAACGAAGCAGGAATGAATGTCCAATGGAAAAAAGACAGTCTCTTCAACAAATGGTGTTGGGAAGATTGGACAGCCACATGCAAAGGAATGAAACTGGACCATTTCCTTACACCACACACAAAAACAGACTCAAAACGGATGAAAGACCTCAATGTGAGAAAGGAATCCATCAAAATCCTTAAGGAGAACACAGGCAGCAACCTCTTCCTAGAAACATTGCCAAAGGCAAGGAAAGCAAGGGCAAAAATGAACTACTGGGACTTCATCAAGATCAAAAGCTTTTGCACAGCCAAGAAAACAGTTAACAAAACCAAAAGACAACTGACAGAATGGGAGAAGGTATTTGCAAACGACATATCAGATAAAGGGCTAGTATCCAAAATCTATAAAGAGCTTAGCAATCTCAACACCCAAAGAACAAATAATCAAGAAATGGGCAGAAGACCTGAACAGACATTTCTGCAAAGAAGACATCCAGATGGCCAACAGACACATGAAAAAGTGCTCAACATCACTCGGCATCAGGGAAATACAAATCAAAACCACAATGAGATACCACCTCACACCAGTCAGAATGGCTCAAATTAACAAGTCAGGAAATGAGAGATGTTAGAGAGGATAACAGAGAAAGGGGACCCCTCTTACACTGTTTGTGGGAATGCAAGTTGGTGCAGCCACTCTGGAAAACGTATGGAGGTTCCTCAAGATGTTGAAAATAGAGCTACCCTACAACCCAGCAATCGCACTACTGGGTATTTACCTTAAAGATACAAATGTAGTGATCCAAAGGGGCACGTGCACCTGAATGTTTATAGGATCAATGTCCACAATAGCCAAACTACAGAAAGAACCTAGATGTCCATCAATAGATGAACAGATAAAGAAGATGTAGAAGATGTGGTATGTATATACAATGGAGTACTACACAGCCATCAAAAGAAATGAAATCTTGCCATTTGCAACGATGTGGATGGAACTAGAGCGTATTACACTAAGCGAAATAAGTCAATCAGAGAAAGACAATTATCATATGATCTCTCTGATATGAGGAATTTGAGAGGCAGGGTGGGGGGGGATCATGGGTAGAAGGGAGGGAAAAATGAAACAAGATGGAACCAGGGAGGGAGACAAACCATAGAAGACTCTTAATCTCAGGAAACAAACTGAGGGTTTCTGGAGGGGGTGGGGGAGGATGATTCACAGAGCTGTACCCCTGAAACAAATAATACATTATATGTTATTTTTTTATGAATAAACAAAATCTTTTTTTTAATGGATTTTGTTATTTATTTATTTATTTAGTTAGTTAGTTAGTTAGTTATTTGACAGAGAGAAAGAAAGAGTAAGTGCACAAGCAGGAGGAGTAGCAGGCAGAGGGAGAGGGAGAAGCAGGCTCCCCAAGGAGCACAGAGCCCAATATGGGACTCAATCCCAGGATGTTAGGATCATGACCTGAGCTGAAGGCAGACACTCAACTGACTTAGCCACATGGGTGACACAACAAAATCTTAAAAACAAAAAACCAAAAAAACATATAGGTGGGGTTCCTGGGTGGCTCAGTGGATTGAACATCTGACTGTTGAAATCAGATCAGGTTGTGATCTCAAGGTTGTGAGATTGAGCCCTGCATGAAGCTCAGGATCACTGGGGAGTCTGCTTATCCCTCTCCCTCTGCTCTATCCTCCCTCATCTCTTTCTCCCTCTAATAAATTAAATAAAATCTTAAAAAGAAACATATAATTTTTTTTTGTATGTCTGGATATATCTCTGGGTTTTCTTAACTTGGTTATAGAATTAGTGCCAAACTCTTTTTCTATTATTACTTTCTTTTCTTTTTTTCTTTTCTTTTCTTTTATTTGGGGGAGGAGGGGAGCAGGAGTGCAGGGAGAGACAGAGGAAGAATGAGAAGACGACTCCCCACTGAGTGCAGAACTTGAGGGCTGAGTTCAAAGCCTGAGGCCAGGCCCAATCCCGGGGGCCCTGAGATCATGACCTGAACAGAAGTCAGAACACTTAATACCCATGTGCCTCTAGAGCCAAGCTATTTTAAACATTATAACTCTATAAGCAATTATAATACCTGATACTGAGAATTTCACATTTTATCCTTTTTCAAATAACTCAGGTATTTTTTGATGGGTTTTCTTCCAGAAAAACTTTAGAATTGTGTTATCAATGATTAAAACAAAACTAATAGATTTGTACTGCTATTGGATTAAGCCTACACAGTAATTTAGGAATAGTTTTAATCCTTATTCAACCTCTGGGTACCCCCTTTAAGTGGAATCCTATGACATCTGCCCTGGTGTGACTGGCTTATTTCAACAAGAATAATGTGTACAAGATTCACCCAAGTCGTAGCATATGTCAGAATTGTCTTCCTTTTTAAGGCAGAGTAATATTACACTGGCCATGTATGTACCTTATTTTGTTTATGCATTTATCCATTCAAGGACACTTAGGTGGCATACCTCCACCTCTTGGCTATTATGAATAAGCTGTTATAAACACAAGTGTACAAATATATGAGTTCCTTCTTTCAATAAGGAATTCTCAGAAGTGGAATTGCTGAATCGTGTGGCAATTCCATGTTTAATTTCTTGAGGAATCACCATACAATTTTCCATACCACCTGTACAATTTAATATTTCCAATAGCAATGCATAGTAGTTCCATTTCATCTATGATTCTAAATACTTGTTATTTTCTACTTTTGATAACCATCAACCTAATATGTGTGAAGTGGTATCTCACTGTAGTTTTGATTTGGATTTTCCTAATGGTTAGTAATGTTGAGCAGCTATATATATATATATATATACATACATATATATATATATATATATATACATATACATATATATATATACACACACACACACACCATCTGTTTATCTTTTTTGGAGAAATGTCTATTCGAGCCTATTGCTCATTTTTCAGTTAGGTTGGGTTTTTTGTTGTTGAATTTTAAGAGTTCTTTAAATATTCTAGATATTAATCCTTTATCAGCTATATATGATTTGTAGATTTTCTTCTATTCCATGGGTTGCCTTTTCACTTTTTTTTTCTTTTCCTGTGATGTATAAAGGTTGTATTTTTTTAAATCAATCTTGATGAAATCCAATTTATTTTTTCTTTTACTGTTCATTTTCTTGGTATGATATCCAAGAAATAATTGCCAAATTCTATGTCATGGAGCATTTCCCCCTATGCTCCCTCTAATAAGAGTTTTACTGTTTTAGCTCTTACATTTAGATCTTTCATTGATTTGAGCTAATTTTTTTGTATATGGATTAAGATAAGAGTCTGGCCTCAGGTGTTTTGTTTTGTTTTGCAGGTAGATATACTGTTTTCCCAGCACTATCTGTTTGAAAAACTGTCCTTTCCCCATTGAATGGTCTTGGCATCATTGTTAAAAATCATTTTACTATATATGTGAGAGTTTATTTCTGGGGTCTCTATTCTATTCTGTAGATCTTTTTGTCTGTCTTCATGCCAGTACCACACGGTTTGATTACTGTAGCTTTGCAGTAAGTTTTGAAATCTGCAAGTGTGAAACTACCAACTTTGTTCTTTTTCAAGATTGTTTTGGCTATTTGTGATCTCTTGTTATTCCATATGAATCTTAAGATGGAGTTTTCTCTTTCTGAAGAAAAAAGTCTTTGGGATATTGATAAGGATTGCATTAAATTTAGAGTGCATGGGATAATATTGACAGCTTAACATTGTAAAATCTTCCAATCCATGAACACAAGATATCTTTAATCTGTTTGTGTCTTCTTTAATATCTCTCAGCAGTGTAGCTTTGTAGTTTGTTTTGTTTTGTTTTGTTTTGTTAGATTTTATTTATTTGAGAAAGGGAGAGTGCATGCAAGGAGGGGGAGGGGCACAGAAGGAGGGAGAAGAAGGAATGAATTGGAAGCAGACTCCTCCGTGAACATGGAGCTGCCCCAGGGCTTGATCTCTTGACCCTGAGATCATGACCTGAGCTGAAACCAAGAATCAGACACTTAATTGTCTGAGTCACCCAGGCACCCCAGCTTTGGTTTTCAGTGTACAAGTCTTTCATACCTCCCTGATTAAGTTTATTCTTAATTTTTTTTTCTTTTGAGGCTATAGTAAATCAAACAGTTTTCTTAATTTCCTTTTGTATTTTTTACTGTTAGTGTATAGAAATGAAATTGAATGTTGTATGTTCACTTTATATCCAGCAAGTTGGCAGAATTTATTAGTTCTAACAATTTGTGTGCCTGTATGTATAATCTTCAGGGTTTTCTACATATAAGATCATGTCATCTGCAAAAAAATAATTTTACTCCTTCCTTCCCAACAGATGCTTTTTATTTATTTTTCTTGCCTGATCGCTCTGACTGTAACTCTCAATACATTGTTGAATATAATTGGTAAAAGCAGGCATCCTTGCTCAGTTCCTGATCTTGACAAAAAAGCATTCTGTCTCTTACCAACGAGTATGATGTTAGCTGTGGGTTTCTCATAAATGCCCTGTATTACACTGAAGTAGGTTTCTTGTATTTCGAGCTGTTGAGTGTTTTTATCATAAAAGGGCACTGAATTTTGTCAAATGCTTTTTTTGGATCAATGGAGATATCATATGGTTTCTCCTTAATTCTGTGAATATAGTGCATTACATTGATTGATTTTCATATATTGTACCAACCTTGCATTCTAGGAATAAATCCCACTGGGTCATGATATGTAATTCTGTTAATGTGCTGTTGAATTTGACTTGCTTGTATTCTGATGATGATTTTTGCATTGATGTTCACAAGTGATACTGGTCTGTAATTTTATTCTCATGTAGTTGTCACGACATTTCCCCTTCTAGTTTGTTTAGAATTTGCTCCTCTTAATCCACTGTCTATGCAGTGCACATTTTCAGTTGCCTTCCTAAGACCCATTACTCTCTTTTCTTCTCAACTATCAGTTATCTCAATCTTCCTTCTTCTGTCCCCCATAAATGACTCAGGGGATGCTGATCTTATCCTGAGCTCCATATTGTTCTATGCTGCTCTTACTCTCTTGGCCAAGTACTGTTCAGGATTCAGCATGTGAATCAGCTGTAAGTAATAATTCATAAATGGAATTTACTAGTGACTACTGGGAAAGATTTTTTCACTACTAAGAAAGAATGCCAGTAATAGAAAGTCTTTTACATTCCTCTGAATATCATCATGTCCGTATACTCAACAGGCAGCCATTTTGCATTTGAACCAATAATTAAGCCAACAGTGAGAATGGCAAGGAAGAATGTTTGAAATTATGTGGGTCTTCGATGAGGTTAATGAACCAATGAGTAAGCCAACTTATCTATGGATTTACTATCATTTTATGTATTTTTTTATTGTTTATAACTAGTTAAGTGAAGGTTCTTATAATTTGCAGACAGGAATTATTTAAACTAATACAGTCCCACTTGTCTTTAATGAGATAGTCAGAATTCAAAGGCAAACCTGATGTATTTCCCCTTACTTCTCTATAAGGATGCTTTTAGAATTTCTCTTCATCCTTCAATTATAAATATTTTTACAGAATATATTTATGCCTTAATCTGAAACATGCTGATTGTTTTAAACTACAAATTTAAGTCTCTTTATTTCAGGATATCTGTTGTCTAATGTATTAGAATTTATGTTTGTTTGTTTTTTCTTCAGAATTTTGGGAATGTTGCCTGTTTGCTCTGTAGTGTCTTGTTATTCATATCTGCCCTATTTTCTCTTTTAGATCTGCCCTTTGCAGATATATTTTGTGTGATTTTTCTTAAGCCTATTTTTCATGTTCTTTACACTAATCACTTTTGATGAATCCTCATATTAGTTATTACACCTACCATATGAAGTAGGCACTTATATGAGATTCATTTATGTAAAATTAAATTAAGGAATTGATAGACCAAATAATTTTCCCAAAGGTATATATTTAATTAGAGGCACAATCAAAATTCAAAATCAAGTCTGACACTTAATGTGAAATCTTAAATACTTGGAGTATGAAAAGCAATTTAGTTTAAGAAAATAATTTCTAAAGTCATATTTCCTGATTCAAATTATGACCTTAATATAAAGTATATTTTATGATATATAATTTATACCAAAATACACTATACTCTAATGTAATGCTTCCCACCAGTAAGTATTTACTAAATGGTAATTTGATAGATTAGGATACTTTCATGAATCTCTGCTTCTGACACTGGGAGACTACTGAGTTCCAGTGACCAGCATGGCTCAGTCTTTAGTCCTCTTCAACCTTTGTCACTTATTCCTTCATATTTAGTCACATAGTCTCTACTTCTAACCTGATCATCACTATCATTTAGTGAAAACTTCAAGTGCTTGGAGTGTGATGTTTCTGGGTTCAAATTCTGACTCAAACATACTCTAGCAATGATCTTAGACCAGTCATTTCACTTCACTGAGCCTCAGTTATCTTACCTGTTGTAGCAGATACTGTCCACTACATAAGCCCTCACTGCTAGAGCATGTACATGTCATACAGCTTCCCATTTCAAGTACCTATAACTCTCTGTCTGACAGCTTTCTTGGACTAGAGGAGCGTCTTTGACTGTGTGAGGAGTTGGGTTGTTGATGTCCCTGAAAGCAGCCCTGAAAAAAATACTAGATGCAAGCCGGAGACTAAGACCTGAATTCCTTATTCCTTGGGTGTACTCACCATGAGGTATACTCAACAAAATCTTACAGTATTCACACTGAGATTGAGCCTCAGTTCCCTATAACGGTGACCTGTGTATTAACACAATTTTTAGTGCCTTCCTTCCCTTCCCTATTTGAGTTCTTTATTCTCCACTTGGTTACTGGGTGGGATCACCTCCCAAATAAAGTATTTATATTTGAATCCTTATTTTAAGCTCAAATTCTGGAGGAACGCAAACTAAGACATCTATGACTAAGAATATTAACCTTAATAATTATAACACATAATTAATTGAGCACTTAAAATTACATGAGACACAGTAACGAGGCCCTTTTTATGCATTCTCATGAGTCAATTGAGAAGATATTATTATCATCCTAATTTAACAGATGATATACCTGAATCACAGAAAGGAAACAACTTGTCAAATCACACTGACTCGTACTGAGATGAACAAGCATTCTAATTCTAGAGCCCTGAAGTCTTGAGTCATTGCATTATATTTTCAGCTATCACAATGGGGAACAAAGCAAGAGTCTAGGTGAGAAATTAGTGAAACTAATTTGGCCTTATAAACCTTTAAATAATGTGATGCGGGTTTTTCGGTTTTTGGTTTTGTTTTTGTGTTGGTGGTTTTTGTTTTTGTTTTCTCTGTAAAAGGAAAGGAGAATGATTTCAGAACCTTTTGCAGGGGTGAGAGTGGGGCTTAGATTAGGATGAATTGCACTGTAGGAAGATCACTAATCAACAGGTAACTATTACAACAGTTAAAGACTGTTGTATTAATTTCAGGAATGGTTAACTTTACTACGGAAGTGACAGTGGGAATGGGAAGAAGTAGATGTGTTTTAGAGACCTATTGAAGATAGTATTACTTATATTTAGTGATGTATGATAGGTATTGATGAGGGAGAGAGAATGGCCTCAGACCTTCTAGGTTTCTGCCTTAAGTGACCAGGGGGTAAAAGTAGCATTTACCAATATGCAGGAGAAAGGAAAAGAAACTACTTTAGGAGGGGATTTGGGTTTACTTAAGAAATACAGGTAGGGGTGCCTGGGTGGCTCAGTGGGTTAAAGCCTCTGCTTTCGGCTCAGGTCATGATCCCAGGGTCCTGGGATCGAGCCCCACATTGGGCTCTCTGCTCAGCGGGGAGCCTGCTTCCTCCTCTCTCTCTGCCTGCCTCTCTGCCTACTTGTCATCTCTGTCTGTCAAATAAATAAAATCTTAAAAAAAAAAAGAAGTACAGGTAGATAATGTGCAATAAAATACATTAACATAAGGTAAATACACTTGGCATCAAACCCAGTCCCAGAATATGATCAGTGAAGGAAGCTCAGAAATGAAAAATGAGAACACATCCCTCCCTATACTACATATATCTGAGCTACACTTACACATTTACCTGTGGGAAGCTGCTTCTCACAGTTTTTAGCATGTTACAATCTGATGCAACTCATATCAAATTTAAGGACACCCACCCACCTCAAAAATATCTAAATAGTGTTAAACATACAGAGCTTAATAAAATCCAATGTGGCCATCCATTCCTTTCTCCCTCTGCTCCTCCCTGCTCCATTGACATTAAAAACACTGTTCACACTTCACATGAAAGTTAAAATACCAGTCAGATACTGACAAATACAGGGCAGAAGACTCTCAGAAGTGTTTAAGTATACTTGAGGTAGAAATCATGGGAAGAAGTATCTGCCAGCCTACTCTTTCTACGGTAAAACACTAGAACACTTATAGTTTACTCCTGGAAATATGATGCTCATTAGTAGAGATACAGAGTTTTCACATCATTGAGGTGTTTGCCCACATAGTACTCTCAGGACCTGGGTTTTCATACTCTGAAGGAAGTCCTCAGTGTCAGTGCAGAGACCTAGGGAGCATTTCTAGATGGGGAGAGATAACAGACCAGAATATCTATTTGGGTCAGGCCCACCATAGCATAAACTTTAGTCATGAGCAACCCCAGAAAAAATCACTTTTCAAAATTCAACCTTAAAATCCACTATCAATCAGCTCGAGGCAAATTGTTTACTATACTAGTGTGGAAGACAGAATAATGGTCCCTCAAAGATATCCTGATACTCAGTATCTGTAAATATGGTCCTTAAAAGGCAAAAAAGACTTTGAAGATGTGACTGAGGATCTTGACAGGGGAGGTTATTTTAGGGCTCAATCTAACCACGAGTATCTTTACAAGAGGGAGGCAGGAGGAAGAGAGTCAGAAGAGAAAGTGTAAGGATGGAAGCAGAGGTTAGAGAGAAGAAAAGATGCTACACTTCTGGTCTTGAAGATGGAGGAAAGGACCATGAGTCAATAAATATGATGGCTTCTAGTAGCTGGAAAAGTCAAGGAAATGGATTTTCCCCTAAAGTTTCCAGACGGAGTACAGGTCTGCCAACATCTTCATTTTAGCCCAGTGAAACTGGTTTCAGACTTCAGACTTCCAAAATTAAAGAATAACAAATCTGTGTTATTTCACGCCACTAAGTTTTTTATATTTGTTACAACAACAATTGTAAACTAATACAACTAGTAAATAGCATTATCATTTGTGACAGATGACACTGCAGTTAAATTATTTTGAAGAAAGTTATTGTATCTGCATTGATATATCTTGTCTTTGGAATGAAGTTAACCATACGTTAACAACCACCATTAATTCACACAGTTGGTTTTTTTTTAAAGTTTTCAAATTGTTTTCTAGATGAAGGAACTAAATCATGCCATACTAAAATATAATAAAGCACACAATAATGTTACATGAGAGTTCTTGCCAGCCTCAGAGTTGTGAGGTCCAACCTGGTAGCCACACGAGGCCATGTCCACTCAAACTTAATTAAAACTAAATAAAGTAAACAAACAAACAAAAACCTAAGTAAAGTTCCAACTTCAAGTCCCCAGTTGCACTAGCCACGTCTTACAGGCTCTGTAGCTATGGATGCATAATGGCTACCACAGTGGAAGAATATTTCCATCTGTATGGTATGGTGCTTTTGAACATCTTCTTTCTTTTTAAATTTGATTTTTAAGTTTCCTACAACTGTCTTTTTCCAGAATGGACAGTGAAATCTTAAAATTGACAACACATTTATACTGTTCATAATTTTTTTTTAACTTAGAAAGGCCTAAAGAAGAACACTGGAGCATATATGATAATGACTTTCTGCCTCGGCAAAAAACAAATCAGTATGTGGAAAATCAGGAGATAAAAGGAACATACACCTAACATTTAAGAGGGGCAAAGTACTTTTGAAAAATTCAAAGGAGAGACAACAACAAAAATCCAGCAAGAAAGAATCAAAATCCCAGACTGGAAGCAGTCATTGTAAATGAAACAAGAATAAATGTGGATGCACACACACAGATGCACACGTGCACCGTCTTCCTTCCCTCATCTCCGGAAGAGGAAATGGAATCATTAGCACATCAACAACCATAGCTTCTACTCCACAGAGAAATCATTAGTTCAGCATGCTCTGGTTCAAAGAAAAATCTACCTGTAATTAAATAACCAAGTAAAATCAGGATCTTCTCAAGGTGTAAAAGAATAAATAAGGACTCTTAGAAGCAGGCTCTGAGACCTTCAATGTGATAACAATGCTAGTATTTTGACACACAGGATTGATGCGGAAATGACATATAGAGGACTCTCCTTAAAAGGCGTGGAGAGTGGGCAGAACTAATACTTGACTTGCAGCCACAACTTTCTGCAGCAGAGTAACACTGATATTAAGAAAAAGAGTGTGCACTGCAATAATACAGAAACCTTGGGGCGTCTGGCTGGCTCAGTCATTAAGTGTCTGCCTTTGGCTTGGGTCATGATCCCAGAGTCCTGGGATCAAGCCCCACATCGGGCTTCCTGCTCTGCAGGAAGCCTGCTTCTCCCCTTGCCACTCTCCCTGCTTGTATTCCCTCTCCCACTGTTTCTCTCTCTCCATCAAATAAATAAATTAAATGTTAAAAAAAATACAGAAACCTTATTACCAGAAGTCTGCAAAGAAATAAAGGAGGCATACAAAAATGCTTCAGGATGTCAAGAAAATTGGATAATGAGAGGAAGATGGAACACTACTACCTGAATTGATGTCTTAAGAAGGAAATGGGGTTTCAGGCTTGAAAGAAAAGAAACAAAGTTGGGCTGAGTCAAGGAAGGGAGAAAAATTCTGTAAGGGCAAAGATATAGACTTGGAAAAACTAAGATGGAAGTGTGAAGGAGGACAGGGAAAGACAGCCCACCATGTGTACAGTACAGTTACATTCCCAAGGTTTTCTGGAGAAGCCATGAACAACCAACCGCCTCCTTTGATGAACCATTAAAAGGGCAGAACATCCCAGTCAGTGTGGGCTGATAGGCAACCAGCAAATGACTCAAAAAGAGGAAAACAACTTAGCAGTTTTTCTTCTTGTTCTCTTCCTTACATCCTATTTTTGCCTTTCATAGGTAAAATTCAAGGTCTGCATTGTTTGCCCTTATATATAAGGAAAATACTCTGCTAATAATTCCATATATGTTTGAGTTGTTATGTGACAGGAAGATGAGGTGAGATGGACCATGTAGAGAAAAGCTTTGGCTGAACAGACTTGGGTTAAAAGCAGGATACACTCCAGGTGCCTGAAGGAGATGCTTATCATCCTCTTTAGTCACAGAATCTCCTAAAATAGGTCTTCAGCTGTTCAATTTCCTATTAAACTCAAAATGAGTAGAGAGTTTATGTGGAAGTGGGGACTGTAGAACTTCATTACCCTGAAAGGACAAAGTCGGGGTTTACCTGCACATAAAAAACAATTCCCCATTGCTTAAAAAAAAAAAGGTATTTTTAATTTTAGAACAGTTTTGATTTATCAAAAATTACAGATTTCCCACATACCACATACCCAGTATCTTCTATTGTATCTTACATGACATTAGTGCAGTGTATTTGTTAAAACTCATTAACCAACAGTGACCCATTATTATTATAAACAAAAGTCCTTTAATTTTTCAGATCTCCTTTTACCTCACATTGTTTTTTGTTTTCTTTTTTCTTTTTTTTTTTTTGCTCCAGGGTGTCAGATTACATTTAAGCATCTCTTTACGTTCTTCTCAGCTGTGATGGTTTATCAGACATTTCTCCATTTTTTATTACCTTGACAGTTTCAAGATTATTAGTCAGGTATTTCATAGAATTTCATTCATTTGGGATTTGTGTGATGTGTTTCTCATGATTAGACCGGAGTTACATGTTTGGGGGAGAAAGACCCTGAAGATAAAAGGTCACTTTCCTCATATCAACGTGACTTATCGCCATGGATGTTAACTTTGACTGCCTGGTTGAGGTAGTGTGTTGCTGTGGTTTCTCCGCTGAATAATTTCTCTTTGCCTCCCCTTTCCATATCGTACTTAATTTTTGAAAGGAACACACTATGCTCAGCCCACACCCATGGAGTAAGCAGTAAGTTTTGATCTCTGGGACAGGGTAGGGGATGGTGGGCAGAGTAAGTACAGCTTTCACTGCATCCCACAAATTGAATTTTCATTTAGTTCAAAATAGGTTTAAATTTCTCTTGATACATCTTCTTCGAGCCATGTGTTATTTAGAAGCATGTTGTTTAATTTCCAAGTAATTGGGCATTTTCCAATTCTCTTCTGTTATAGAACTCTCTTTTAATTACACTGTAATCTGAACACATATACTCTATGTGATTTCTATTCCTTTACATTTCTTAAGGGAAGTTTTATGACCTAAAACGTGGTTTGTCTTAGTAAACGTTCCGAGTCAGCTTAAGAAAAATGTGCATTCTGCTGTGATTAGATGGAGTAGCCTATAAATAAATACAGATAAAGTGGATTGTTGGTGATATTCAGGTCAACTATATTTGCACTGATTTATCTACCTGACCTATCATTTATTGTAAGAAGGGTGTTGAAGCTTCCAACTTTAATAATGGATTTGTTTACTTCTCCTTTTAGTTCTATGAGTTTTTATTTCATATATTTTTGCACTCTCTCGTAAGGTGTATTCACATTTCAGGTTGTTGGGTCTTCTTTGAGGATTGACCCCTCTGCCGTTATGTAATGCTAACTCTTTATCTCTGATCATTTTTCTTGGTCTGAAGTTTACTTTGTCTGACATTAATATAGCTGACCCAGCTTTCTTTTGATAAGTGTTCAAATGGTATATACTTCTCTGTTCCTTTAACTTATCTGAATCTTTTTATTTTCAATAAAACCTATAGACAACATACAGTTGTATCTTTTCTTTTTATCCACTCTGAGAATCTGTTTTTAATTGGCATATTTAGATGAGTAATATTTTAAGTGATTACTCATATAGTTGGATTAATATCTACCACGTTTATAACTTTTCCATTCACTACATCATTTTTTGTTTCTTTTATACCCTATCCCCTGCCTTTTTTCCCTGCTTTGTCTGGTTTTTAAATGAGCCTTGTATATAATCCTACTTTATCTCCTCTTTAGTATATCCATTATACTTCTTCTAAAAGTTTTTTTTTTTTAGTAGCTGTGCTAGGATTTCTAATGTATGTATGTATGTATGTATATATATATTTTTAAAGACTTTTATTTATTTATTAGACAGAGATCACAAGCAGGCAGAAAGGCAGGCAGAGAGAGAGGAGGAATCAGGCTCCCTGCTGAGCAGAGAGCCCAATGTGGGGCTCAATCCCAGGACCCTGAGATCATGACATGAGCCTAAGTTAGAAGCTTTAACCCACTGAGCCACCCAGGGACCCCCAGGCTGTGTTTAATATTAGTCAAAAATACCAGAGGCTTAAAATTCCTCTAAATGCCCTTGTTTTTTATTTTCTTTTTGACTTTAGAGTTTCCTTAATAACTCCTCCTCAGATAGAATTTGCATCTTGCAGCTTTCTTAATGGTAATCTACTATTACCATATTGGAGCTCATAAGGCATTGGAGAAATGTTCTGTAGTATGATTAAATCTCCCTCATATAGTGGGACTGTGTCTCTGGGATGTGCTCCTTCCAAGTGTTTCTTGATGGTATAGCTTTTATGCTCCCCCTAAGTGAGACAAGAAGTCTAAAGGGGCTGGAGTGAAAGACATACCATTCCCCCATCCAGGATAAGTTTCTTAAGTCTTTTACTCTAGAGAGTAGGCTTTTTTTCCCCTTTATTTATTTTTTATTTTTTTTTTAATTTATTTTCAGCGTAACAGTATTGATTGTTTTTGCACCACACCCAGTGCTCCATGCAATCCGTGCCCTCTCCAATACCCACAACCTGGTTCCCCCAACCTCCCACCCCCTGCCCCTTCAAAACCCTCAGATTGTTTTTCAGAGTCCATAGTCTCTCATGGTTCACCTCCCCTTCCAATTTCCCTCAACTCCCTTCTCCTCTCTAACTCCCCTTGTCCTTGAGTAGGTTTTTTTAATGGAGAATGCTTTCAAGTCTGTGTTGGGGAAGGGGAGATTTCCATCTATTCCTCTTGATTTCTCCACCTGGCCTCATAATTAAATTGACATAAGACAGACTAGGAGGAAAAAAAGTTGTATGTATGGACAACTCATAGATATGGGACCCAAAAAAGTGACCAAAGCAGGCAGTTTTTATACCTTTTTGGCAAGGAAACAAATTTGTAAAGAACTGGCAAGCCGAACAAGTTTGGGCTTGGGATAGTAAACTAGTAAATAAGTAACAAGGTTTTATATAGCTTTCTTGGCCTTGAATTCCCTATCTCTGTCAATGAGGGGGGGTCTCCTTTACTCCTTGTATACGCAAGTACCTTTCATATGGGAGATTCATTTCCTGCTTTTAGGGAAACAAAGAATAGTCAGAGTGTCCTTCTTACATGAGCTGTTCCACATATAATTTTAATTCAAAATAATCCATATGTCAAAGTAGCATATTTTCAGGAAGCCCGTCCTAAACCCCATTGTGTCACTATGATTATTCTCCCCCTTTCCTTTCCATAGCCCAGAGTGTATGTAACTTGGATTTTTACTGTGAAAACCTGATGGGATTCTGACAGGTCAAATCTATAAAAATATGGGAAGTTCCCAAGACCATAGTCGCTGGGACTTTCTCCCTTTCAAACCGTTCTTTACTCAGCCTCCAACATTTCCTCAAAAATCGCACTTAGGTGTTCCTAGCATTTTAAGGCTCTAATGACTTCTGCTCTAGGTAAGAGCACTTGACTTTGAATCTTTTGATATGCTTGTGCCTCCAGTTTGTTAATGGAAGTTTTCCCTGCGATATTTCTCCAATGAGGCCAAGAAAAGCTGATTTTCAGTTTGTTCACATTTTTCTTCTAGTAAGGTTTGGAATGAAGACTTCTAAGTTCTTTACATGTTGGATATGAAAGCAGAAGTCCTCTCATTGCTTTTATTGCCTAAAATATTTTTACTGAGCCAAGTCTTAAATGCAAGATAAAAATAATGAACAAATATCCAGTAAAGGCAAACCAATGACTAAATTTATTCATAAAAACAGGCATCGTCTCTTAATCAGAAAATGTAAACAGTCTTACTTTGATAGGAAGGGATAGTGGGAGAACAGAAATCTCCTAGACGACTCAAACTATCTATGTGCAACGTGGTAAATCAAGGACTATGGAAGGGGATATTGTTTGTTAGGGTTAACAAAGCAGAAAACAGAACCTAGAAATAAGAGTAGTAAAATCTTATGCTACTGTTCTTATGTATAGGTTTGACACAATTACCTTCAACTGGGTATGACAGTTATTTATACAGAAAGTATAATTTTCCATAATTTAGCAGATAAACTGCATGGAATCATGTTTGACATTCTATAAAGATGTTTAATTCTTAGATGACTTCATTCATTCATCCTTTTACCATTTATTTAATAGGGTTTTTGTTTGTTTTTTTACCAAGTGCCTATTATATATCAGGTATTAGATATCAGAGATATAATTGTGAACAAGATACATGGTATTTCAGCTTTTATGGAGCTTTAATTGCAATGTAAACAAGTAATTTCAGGTTTTTTTATAAAGATTTTTTAAAATTTATTTATTTGACAAAGAGACAGTGAGAGAGAGAGAATACAAGCAGGGGGAGTGGGAGAGGGAGAAGCAGGCTCGCCGCTGAGCACAGAGACCGATGTGGGGCTCGATCCCAGGACCCTGAGATCGTGACATGAGCCGAAGGCAGATGCTTAATGACTGAGCCACCCAGGTGCTCCTTAGTTTTTCATTAGTCATAGAAAGAGATAAAGAATAGGATGTGATGGAGATATGATCAGTGAAGGACTCTCTGAAGATGTAACATTTGAGCAGAAACTTCAGGAATGGGAAGGAGCAAGCCATGCGCAGAATGAGGGAAAGAATACTTGAAGAAGGGGGAATATCAAATGGTAAAACTCCTAATTGGAATTAGCTTGGCATGACTGACCAATAAGCAATGACAAATGTGCAAGAAGGCCACTGTGGCTCAAGTGGAGTGAGCAAAGGAGAGAGGTGATAAAGGTTTCTACACTCAATTCCACCATGGAGGAAGGGAGGTTCCTCTCATACTGCCAACAGTTCTCTAGACACCAGCTGGGAGTTTTAGAATTAAACTCAATTCAGACACTGACTACCTGGAGAGAGCATCACATCCTACATTTTATGGGTTCAGTCCTATAAGACTGCCTCCCCCTCCACTTCAGATATCAGTCATAAACCCAGATTATCACCTGTGATTCTGACCAACTGGCTATAGCTTAAAGGTTCCAATGAACTCCCTGCAACAGTCCCCCGCCATGACTCCTTGGACTTCAGATGCCAGTCACAGGTCCAGGCTCTCTCCCATGCTTCTGAATGACTGGCTCTGTAAGTCAGGTTCCTATGACCCACTCCTTGGTCCAATTAATTTGCTAGAGCACTTGACAGAACTCAGAGAAACCTTTTACCTAATAGACCATTAGTTTATAATGAAAGGATATAACTCAGGAACAGCCAGATAGAAGAGATACATAGGGCAAAATATGAGGTAAAGGCAAGGAGCTTCTATGCTACCTACAGTGCACCATTCTCCCCCAATCTCCACATGTTCGCCAACCTGAAAGCTCTCTGAATACTGTCACAGATCAAAAAGTGAGGTTGAAAAATGAGGCAGGAGATACAGATTAGTACTTTGAGGTAAAGAGTTTTAATTGTATTGCAAGTGGGTGGGAGACAATTATAAGGTTTTGATCAAGAAAGAGACATGATCAGGTATGATCATTCTTATTTCTATATGGAGAATATCCATGGCAAAGAATGGACCAAAGGAAATTCGGTAGGGGACTATGACAATACTTCCTGTGGGAACTGATGATGGCTTGACTGAAGTGGTAGCATTAGAGGTATCTTTGTAAGAAGTAACCACACTCAAGAAGTATTTTAAATGTAAAACCCAGAACTTAACAATGAATTTGAAGTCAAAGATTAGGTAAATGGAGTATTCGAATACTCCATATTCTAATGTGAATATGGTTTCCATGGTTTGCCATTTCCATGGTTTGCCATTGAAAACAGTATTAATTATATTTTACTTTATTTTATTTATTAGGCTCCAAGCCCAACATGGAGCTTTAACTCACAACCCTGAAATCAAGAGTTGCATGCTCTACCAACTGAGCCAGCCAGGTGCCCCTCTATTTTATTGATATCTATTTAGGCTAAGTTAATTGATAACTATTCAGGCCTAAGTTGGCTCTGAAGGGAGGCAGAATACACCACTCCAAAATACGCCTCTTTGGCATAAGGATTATTTTAGGCTGATAACTTTTAAGATATATTAGACAATGGAAAAGCTCTGAAAACTGAGAAGTTATCCTTTTATAAGAGACATTTACATTTATAAAGGAAATCATTTATAAGGCTATGTCTTTCTCTGTAATAGGACCTAAGGATGACTCTCAATCTCCAGAAACCTTATCAATGGAGAAGGCAAGGATTTAGGTTGATTTCTGGGGTATTTAGCATGATTTGATAGTTAACTAGTTGTGTTTGTGGGACAAGGTGAGCCTAGGTTTCTTCTGCTATGCCATCTTTCCCATTCTCGACCTAAAAGGCAAGGATTTAAATCTGCAATAACAACCTTATCCTTGTTTATTGTGCTTTTCCTGGTAACCTCCCATAACCGAACCCCCCCCAACGCATATCTTTTGTCTTTAGCTAGAGATGTTATTTAAAGTGATACTTGGGTCATTTCAGGGATTACTCAGTATTCCTGGGCTCTCCCATGTATATAGGAGGTATATGTGTTTTTGAATTTCTATTTCTCTTTCTCCTATTAACCTCTTTTTTTATTTAAAGATTTTATTTATTTATTTATTTATTTGACAGAGAGAGAAATCACAATAGGCAGAGAAACAGGCAGAGAGAGAGGGAAAACAGGCTCCCTGCGGAGCAGAGAGTCCGATGTGGGGCTTGATCCCAGGACCATGAGATCATGACCTGAGCCAAAGGCAGAGGCTTAACCCACTGAGCCACCCCGGCACCCCAATCTGTCTTTTAGTATAGAGGACATCTGAGCCCAGAATAATTTTCCCTCCCCCACATTTTATACTGAAAGCATGAGAAATAAAGAGAATTGTATTTATAAAAAATAGAGTTTTGGGAGGCACCTGAGTGGCTCAGTCAGCTAAGCATCCAACTCTTAATTTTGGCTCAGGTCATGATCTCAGGGTTGTGAGATCAAGCCCCACATCAGGATCTGTGCTCAGTGTGGAGTCTGCTTGACATTCTCTCTCTCTCACTCTGACCCTCCCCCTGCTCATGAAAGCCCACATGCTTTCATTCTCTCTCTCAAAATAAATAAATAAGATGTTAAAAAAATAGCAATAGAGTTCTATGGCTTATTTAAAAATTTTCATTAATTTATCAGATAGTTGTTGAGTATCTACTATGAACCAGGTACCATCGTAGGGAAAATGGATATATCAGTGAACAAAACTTTAAAAAATTGTTGCCTTCATGAAGTTTTCATCTTAATGAGGATAGAAAATAAAATAAGTTACATAATATGTTAAAAGATGATATCTACTATGGATAAAACAGGAAGGTGGTGCTTCTTAAACTCTAAAATGCATATTAATTAACTCGGGATCTTTATGGAGTGGATTATGATTTAGAAGGTCTACGTGGGGACCTCAGTTTGTGTATTTTTTAGAAGTCCCTAAGTTACACCACCTGACATTACTTTCCATCAAAGGGAACCAGGAATGTTAACAGACTAAGATGAAGAGACAGTAAGTGGAGATAATACTCTAAGAGAAAAATGAAATAATAAAAATAAGGAAAGCTGATGAGAAAACCAAAAGGGGGAAAAGCAAAATTAAAACTCATATTACAAAGTGCCAATTAGGATTGATATACAGGATGAGGCATAGATGTTCTCCCAAAACGTAAGTCAGAAAAAAAAAATCAAAGATGCAAAAAGAGAGAGAGAGAGATGATTGATATGAACACCAGAGTCTAAGCAATAATCTATAAATAAATGGAATATCTACTAAAGAAATGAGGGCAAATGAAACAAAGGCAATAACCTTGTTTGGAATCCTGGATGTTTTTCAATTGCTCTCAGGTAGAGAGGATAATGCTTACTATCATCACCACTGCAAATGCAGCCAATTCAAAAATGCAGGAGAGCTCTATGTTGGCCAGAGTACCATGCACCAGTTATCAATCCCAGAGGTGAAGACCACCATGCAACCCTAGGGAGTACTCTAAACACTTCTGCCCATTGCACCTTGGTAACAGAATTGCTAAGGAAAACACTGCAGTCAAGCCCTGGATGGAACACTTTACTTACATAGAGAAGAGAGAGAGCAAAGTCAGCTTCAGTGGTGGGTGTCAGTCCCCCATGGCCAACAGGTCTCTCCCAGTGGCCGGATGCGGGGTATTTCACCTATGTATAAACCTCTAGTGCCACAGTGGAGGAAACCCTGTCCCCTCCTCTCAGATATAACAGTGGGGTTTGCCAGGTGCCATATGATGCATACAATTTCAGCAGAGACAAAAGAGTACTCATCCAATCTCAAACAAGATAAAATAACCCCACACAAGGTGATAAGCTGGGCGTGGGCTCTGTGGACTCTCTCTCTTGGAAAGGAAATATTTCAGACCCGAGGCCCATTCTCGTGCAGCTGAGTGGGAGTGGAAAGACAGCATACAGGAGGCTGCCCTTTCTAACAATCTAAATATTGGAAATGAGACATTGTGTGTGTGTGTGTGTGTGTGTGTGTGTGTGTGTGTGTGTATATGTGAAGATTTTACTTATTCATTTGACAGACAGAGATCACAAGTAGGCAGAGAGGCAGGCAGAGAGAGAGGAGGAAGCAGGCTCCCTGCTGAGCAGAGAGCCTGATGCAGGGCTCGATCCCAGGACCCTGGGATCATGACCTGAGCCGAAGGCAGAGGCTTTAACCCACTGAGCCACCCAGGCGCCCTGAGACATTGTATATTTTCATTACGCACTTAGAATATTTATGAGAATCAAACAAAAAATGCTTAAAAAGTTACCAAATGAAATACGGCTCCTGGTTATTAAATTAATATAGAATCAGTAATTGTGATCTATACAATGAAAAGATCATTCAATAATATAACTGAAAAGATTATTTTTCAGATTAACTGATTGAAGGATTAACTGGAAAAGATTAATTTTTAAATAGTAATCCATCAGTGGTGAATTTCTATTGAAAGACATAAAAAATGTTTTGAAAGATACAAAAAAATTAGGTAAATTGGTAGAAATATTGAGTTCTTGTAAAAATCAAAACTAGAGAATATCTCTATTCTTAATTAAAATATAAATGTGTTAAAAAGTAAAACCACCAAATGATTTATTAGGTTAACAAAATGATGCAAAATTATTCTAGAAAGCTATCATTCAAGAATGTGCTGCAGAAACACGAAAAAAAAAAGTGAGGCAAAAATTGATTTTCTAAGTTTAGAGGCAGACACATGAATGGAAGAGGAAATTCAGTCCAGAATGACATACACCTAAAGACTTTCTTTTCAGTCCAACTTCAAGTTTCTCTTTTAATACAGAGATTTATCCCCCATATTGGGAGTTCAACAATTTATGTTGTGGGTTTTGTTCCATCCATCTCACTTTATGTTTATACATTCTTTTCTTCTCTCTCTTTATTCTTTTCTTAACTTTTCCTGGATTGCCGACATTACTATTAATTCCATTTCTTAATTGGATATTATACTGGATCTTTTCATCATTTTACTAGTATTAGTTTTCTGTCTTCTGTACTAAGAATCAAACAGCTGTTTATCTTAAAATATACAAAAAGAAGAGATGCCAAGTTGGCTCAGTTGGTAGAACACGAGATTCTTAATACTGGGGTTGTGAGTTTGAGCCCCAGGGTGTAGAGATTACTTAAATACAATTTTTAAACACACACACACAGACACACACACAAGCACGCACGTGCGCGCACGCACACACACACACACACACACCCCAAAAGAAAATGCTGGCCATGCTTCTTGATTTTACTACCTACTCCAGTATGATGAAACATTTTGAACATTTTAATCTTCTTCACTTTCTTCACTGCTCCATACTCTTAACAACCTACTTGTAGGTTGATTCTTTTGCTGTTCTACTCTCTCCCAGGTTCTAATGAGATAGTTTAGTACTTTTGATACCAATGATTAGTCTCTTCCTTGCAGCATTTCTCTCTTTTCCAAGAATCATTACTACTAGGTCTCATTACTTAGTATTCATATTTCAAATCTTCACTCCTGACATCACAATCCAATTAGATATAAATATGGCTAGGTCATGGTTTTATTTACTCTTTACTGTTTCCTCTCTTATTTCTCACTCCCTGTTTTGAAGGCTCTGTTCTGATTTATTTGTTGCTTGGTTGGAATAATCTCTCTAGTAGTTTCCTGAGATAAGGTAGATGGGTAATATGTTTCATGATTTTCTGTATAACCACAAATGTCCATCGCTCACTTTCTGAAGTGAATTACATTGTAGCTAGGTGTAAATTTTTCTGTGTTATGATCATTTTTTTCCCTCCAGTTTCTGTGCATACTATTTTTTCTTATCTGAAGTTTCCAGACTGCATATGAGAAATCTTAGTGACAGTCTAATTCTTTTTCCTTTTAAGTAACTTGTCTTTCTCTCTAAAAAATTATAAATTTTATTTTTCTCACATTGAACTTAAGAATTTTATCCAAATACATGTCATTTTCCATCAATTCTCTGTAAAAGTTAGTGAACCCTTTGAATCTGCAAGCATCTTTTTTCACACCAAGAAAATTTTCTTTGACATTGTTCTTCTATTTTAATTTTTCTGCAAATCATGTGTGTTCATACTTTGTACTGTGTTTCGTTCCCTTAATTTTTCAGGACAATAGTTAGCTTGTCAAAAGTGACTATTCTCTTCTTTATCTACTGAATTTTAAAATTAAGAAAACTGCATTGTTATTCTTTCTTAGTTCCAGCAATGTTTTCTTTTAGAATGCTACAATTGAATTTACTTAACGTGATTATCAGTTCTATGTAGAAGTTACCTTACAGTTGCTCTGTTTTTCTTCTAGTTTGGCTGTGGGATTCACTTAAGCCTGTTGCTATTTAATTTTGCCTACAGAATGCTCTGTTCATCCATTGTTGTCATATCAAGTTGTTAAACAAACGTATTTGCTAGGTGGAATGCAAATTTCAGAATTTTGATGGTGTTAACAATATAGTTTCAAATCACCCATTATATAATATGTGGCAAAAAGTAGATAGAACAAGAAATGGATGTGAGAGAGTATTGCAATTTGTGTTTTATAAAGGCCCAACCCCAAAGAAATCATTCAACTTTGACTTGGACAATTAAAGGGATACATTCAAGTATATTATTCTAAAAATCATGAACATCAAAAATGGCAAAAACAAATGCAGCACTTCCAAGTCACTATGAAAAGCTGGTTTAAGGGGGCACCTGGGTGGCTCAGTGTGTTAAAGCCTCTGCCTTCAGCTTAGGTCATGATCTCAGGGTCCTGGGATAGAGCCCTGGATTGGGCTCTAGCCCTGGATTGGGCTCTCTGCTCAGCAGGGAGCCTGCTTCCTCCTCTCTCTCTGCCTGCCTCTCTGCCTGTTTGTGATCTCTGTCTGTCAAATAAATTTTTTAAAAAATCTTAAAAAAAAAAAAGGAAAAGCTGGTTTACGTTCTGGTAGATATAAGACACAAAGTTGAAATATTATATGATGCTGGAAAGAAGCACTAAATCATTATCAGTTGCCAATGCCAGTTTCACACCTAGAAATGCAAACTAATCAAGAAAAAATGCTTACAAAAAGTTTAAATAATCAATAGATTCCGGTTTAATCTCAATAGTCTGTAAGTTATAAAAAGTAGGTAACGCAAAACCAAATAACATGACAGTAATGGCATCAGCAAGCACAACAACACATGCTGTGCTAAAGAATTATTTTAACAGCAAAAAATATTAGAATCTAAAAGGAAAAGTCTTGGAATAACATGAAAAACTTCTGCTGATAGACAAAAAAAGGGTAAATCTGTTGTTCAGTAGAAAGATAGAATACTGCAATTGCGCCTTTATAAATTCATTTACTGCTTTACTTTCATTTTCATCCCCACCAAAATTCATTTAGGGAAGCTCATTCATGAATGTACATGCAAGAAATCACAAGCAGAATATTAGAAAACCATATTGTATAGAGAATAAATTAATTCTAATACAATATAAGCAAAATGTATTGCAAGATCACAATGGTAGCTTAACATTAGAATATATGTAAAGACCATACCCCACAACAGTAGATGAAAGGAGAAAAGCAGGAATTCAACCTCATAATGCAGAAAAATATAAAATTTGACACCCTCTGATTATAGATATCAGTAAACCAGGAATATAAGTGAACTTCCAGAACCCAACAAATAGAGTCAACTGAAACAATTGAGCCAGCATCCTTTATAATAAAATATATTAGAAGCATCCTCTTAAAATTCAAAAACAAGTAAGAAAGCCGGTTAAGCACTGATTTCAGTCATTGTGCTGGTGATCCTGGTCAGTGCAGTAGAAAAAGAAATTTAAATACGTGTGTGTGTGTATGTGTGTGTGTGTGTACTGGAATGTAAAAAAAAAATGTCATTAAACAGAGGTGAATTACTGTTAACTTGGAAAATCCAGAAGTGCTATAAATATCATAAATAATAAAAATTTACCAAGTTTGCTTTCTATAAGATCAACATAATCCAGAAAGAGATGAAAGCATAATTTAAAGAACTACAATTACTATGAGATTCATAGGGGAAAAAATCTAGCAAAATATGTACTGAGATGTAAATGTGGAAAAAAAAAAAAAAAGCAACCTTGTAGGTCTTTAGAAAAAAAATACAGAATTATGTTTTTCTGACCTGGGGATAAGAAATAATTTATGTAGATAAATAAGTTTGCTCAATTCAGCCAAATGAAAATTAAAAATTTCTGTCAAGAAAAAAAAATGAATAAAGTAAAAAGAAAATACAAGCCACAAACAGAAAGAAGAAAAAACCTTAACACACAACTTACTAACCATTATTCCTTAGAATGTATGAAAAAATCCAGCTTCTTCAGGAGAAAACAATGAACATCCTACCTTCTCTCAATAAAACAAAATACATGAATGGGCATTTTGTAATTAAGGCCACTACATACTATGTAATCAGCAAAATGAAATTTAAGATCATATCTTAACCTGAGTTCCCCAGATAGATACTACTTTATAAGAGAACACAATTCCAAGGAGCAGGAGTGAAAGACAAGCAGAATGGAAGAGGGAAAGACGGAGAGCCTAGATGTGGGTGTGTGGATGACCTTGTTGCAGCTATCCCGCAGGATCTTCTGAGAAGGTGTCCAATCACATCTTAGGTCAATCCAACTTGGAGGACAGGGATGGAAAGTGAGAAAATGTACTCTTCATTTCCCCTATCCATTAATCAAAGTATATCCCATGGGGCATTTGCATGGCCACAGAGCAGAATTCCAGAGTACCCCACCTCTTGGCATCAACTTGGAATTCCCAGTTGATGGCATGGGGCAAGTGCTATTACTTTGTGCCTGCTTGAAGATGCTAGAAGACGACACTGGCTGGTTATGCAGCAAAGGGAAAAAAAGCGATGGTGAGGTTGAAAAAATCTCAAGTGGCTTATACAAAGTGTAGAGGCTGTTTTTAGGCAAACAGGCTTGAGTAATGGAATACAGAAAGGGCCCTAGTGACCACCTGGCTGAACACAGACAGGCCCATCAGGTGACCCACCTTGAAATAGCCACAGGCCCTAATTAACCAAGGGGCAACTTACAACCAGGCACAGACAGTTCCCAGAAAAGGGAAGATTCCATATGTCACCATACCTCTTCATCTTCCCCCTTTAATAACAGCCCCTACCTACTGCCTCATTGCAGACAGCCTCTCCTCTGCTGTCCTGCCCACCGCTCCCCTGCGTTGTATTCAATGTATCGCCTTTGTTCTGCTTCATGTGAATTCTTTTACGGCCAGGCCACCAGCTTCCACCTGATTGTTGCCCCACATTTGGGGGCCCCCATCTGATCGAGAGACACCTCATTTAAACACCACAGTAAGTATCTGTTAAAGATACGAGATGCTATTTGCTAGGGATGCCTGGCTGGCTCAGTCCATAGTGCATGCAACTCTTGATTTGGTGATTATAAATTTGAGCCCCACATTGGGTATAGAGTTTACTTAAAAGAAAAAAAAAGATACCATTTTCTACCTGTTGTATTTGCAAAAAATAAAAAGTCTGGCTACATCAGTTATTGTAAAGGATATGAAAAATGGAATTACATATTGCTAGTAGATATCACATTATATATGTTTGTAAGGGTACATGCTAATCGAAAAGGAAAAAAAAAACATTTTCCCTGTCACCTTTTGGAACATTTTCTTTAGTAAAGTTTTCATTGTAAATTCTCCCACTGTTTCATTGAGATGTATGTAAATCTTTTAAAAATTTAAAGAAGCCTCTTTACAGCTTTACAATCCAGGAATATGTTCTTTCTGAGACCTGGTTGAAATGTAATCATCAAAAAAAATAGCATCCCTGTCTCCCATTTTCTGTCAGAGACCAGAAGTCTAACTTCAGCAGGAACCTTGCTCTAAAACTACCTGTAATAAAGATAGGAGAAATTTATCTGTGTCTGGATAAAACCAATTAGTGAACATAGATGGTCACTCCCAGCTACCAAGTGAATTTAGGATGAACTCTGTATGATAAATACTGCTGTCAAGTCCTCTTACCTAAGGACTAGTTAATTTTTCACTTGAGGACATGGATGTAATGATTTGTATCTATTTGGTTATATAAAAGGGTGAGATTTCTTTCTGTCTTTGCAATCTCTTTAGTGGATGGCCTGTGACACACATCGCGTTCTGCTTTAAAGCTTATTCAGTAGTAAAACTGCTTTCTTTCTCTTCTTCCCTGTTGGAGAGGTTTTCTGGGTTGGCAAGAGATTTTGTTTTTAGTTATATTTCCCCAACAAGTTCTCATTTTGGATTTGGATCTCAAGCTCATGAATATTCATTATATTATTATAACTTACAAACACACAGGCACATATAGGCGTATATTCTCTTGAATGTATCAAATTTTTTAAAAATATTTTAAAAATTTATTTATTTGACAGAGATCACAAGTAGACAGGCAGGTGGGGCGGGGTCGGGGGGGGCGGGGAGCAGGCTCCTCGCTGAGCAGAGAGCCCGATGGAGGGCTCTATCCCAGGACCCCAGGACCATGACCCGAGCTGAAGGCAGAGGCTTTAACCCACTGAGCCACCCAGGCTCCCCAAATGTATCAAATATTTTAAAATACATTAAATATTTTAAACTTTCCAAAATATCTTAAAAGTAGAAGATTCCAAGCTGGTCAATGCTCACAACAAATAGAGAAAATTAAGTTCCGATAACCTTAATATATAAAGCTCATGTAAATTAATTTTTAAAATATGCCACTAGCTTGTCCTTGATTGGGACATGATCTTGGAGAGGTAATTCTCTTTGGCCTCTGACAATTGCCAGGGATGGAGGAACTAAGTTATAAACTGTCAACAGCCAACAGTTCTAGCCATTAAGGGAATGAGCACTTCAGGTCTAAAGAGGGATCTAGAAGGGGGCAGTGACATCTTTTTCCTGACTATATAGCAAACCAACTTACGTCTTCCTTCCCCAAATTCAACTCAGAATATGCCACAGAAACAATGGTGATGAATCCGAAAAATTAACCTAAGAAAGGGCCTGTGAGTAGTTTTGTAAAACTGTAATTAAAGGAAAATGAGAAAAGTAATGCAGAAAAAATTAAATAATGACAAAACAATCCAAATGCAACAGTATTTGAAAGAAAAGTAAAGATCTTATCCTAGTGATGCGGGGAACAAAGGCAAAAGAAACAAATTTCTTTACAACTTACAGCCCACTGACTAGTGTTCGCAAGAGGCAGAGTGACCTTCCACTAGGAACTCAACTGCCTTGATGTTAATATTTACTAAGGGCAAAAGGCAATCTTAGCTTAACGTTATCCCAACCTCCAGGATTTTCTAAGTCTACTTTAACATATAAAAATTCCTTTGGAAACCTGCTTTCTCTCTATCCCCCAAGACATATGTTAGCAATCATCCTCTGAGCATATGGCCCACCAATATACATCTGAGGGGTCTCATGACTAAGATTTTATTGGACAGTAATAAATGACCTTTTCCTAACAATAGTTAGCCCCCTCAAGGTCCTGGAAACCTTGCTTCCAAATTCTTTAAAGACCTACAACATCCCTAATCCCCTCCCAACTTTAAAGTATATAATCCACCACCCCTTAGGACCCCATGCAGCGCTTTCTGGCCACAGATCCTGTCCCCACCCTTTAATAAAACCACCTTTTTGCACTAAAGACATCTCAAGAATTCTTTCTTGATTGGTTGCTCCAAACCGCAACATTTCCACATTACCAGCACTTCTAAACACAAAGCACTATGACTGAAATGTTTTAAAGGTCCAAAAATGTCTACCAATATGGATCCAGGAATGTTGAAAACCAAGTTCATACACAAACAACTCCAGATGGGTATGAGAGACCTAAATGTGAAAGTTAAACTTCTGAAATGAACAGAAGAAACTATAAGAGCATCTTCTTTTCTTTTTTAATCTACGAACATTTTTATTTTATTTATTTAACTGCCTGCACTTACATTGGTAAGGAGAGCCTGCGCCAGGAAGAGAGCTATTAACAGTGGCCCCTTGACTGAAGAAACTCATCTGCATAAGAAAACCATCTTGTTTTTCTACATAGCTCCTTTCCTTCCTGCCAATGGCCTTCTCCCCTTCGAGTCCTCAGGCCCTACCCTTCTCCTTAGCTCACACAAACTTCCTGTTGCCTTCACTGTCTTTGGAATTTCCTGTCCCTGTGGGTTACCCACAGGTACAAAACTAATTTTGATTTTCTCTTGTTAATCTGTCTCATGTCAATTTGATTCTAAGTCCAGCTAGAAGGACCAGAATGCAGAAGAAGTTCTTCCTCCCCCAGATCCTATAGGATGTGGAGAAAACAAGGGCAAAAGGAAATGCAGATAAAATTAAATCTCCTTCTAAGTTGCAAACCACTGACAAACTCTTGGGGCAGGCAGAGTATGACATTCTTCCCGGAACTCCCAGTGGTGTTAATGTTAATGCCTTGCTAGAGGCAAAAACAATCTTAGATTAACAATAGTCAGGTCTCCAAGATCCTGTAAGTCTTCTTCAACATACAAAAATCCTTTTGGAAACTTCCCTTATCTTTACCTCCCCCAGCTCCAAAGTATACAGTCAACTGCTCCACAATCCCAGGGCAGCTCTTTCTGCCCACAGGTCCTCTCCTGTTTTTCAGTAAAACTTTTTTTTTAACATTGAAAACTTCTCAACAATTCTTTCTTGACCTTTCACTCCCAAACCCCATTTCAAATCATCAATGTATGTCAGTATGAAGTTATTTACAATGCTCAGGACATCTAGGTATTAAGATGCAATATCTAGAAATCAACAGGAAAATGGAAAAGGATAGTTGGTATATTAAAAGATGCTCATCATTGTTCTCAATCAACAAAATTGCATATTAAGAAAGGAGATGCTCACTTGTGGACTTGAAGAAAGAAAACAGGTGAACATAGGGGAAGAGGGGAAACAAAAAAGCAGAGAGAGGACAAATCACTAAGACACTTTTAACTATGGAGAACAAATAGGGTTAGTGGAGGGAGGAGGGTGGGGGCTGGGCTAGAAGGGGGATGAGTATTAAGGAGGGCACTTGCGATGAGCGCTGGGTATTATGTATGTGTTGAACCATGGAATTCTACTCCTGAAACCAATATTGCTTTGTAGGTTCACTACCTAAAATTTAAATTAAAAGAGAGAGAGAGAGATGCTGCTTGATGTACTTTTGGAATGTTGGTGAGGTCTGGAGCCAATGGCCAAGAAAGAGTTCTTGAGACATGTTTGGTGCAAAAAGGTGATTTTGTTAAAGCACACAGACAGGACCCCAGGGCAGAAAGAGCTCCTGCACTGGGGTTGCCCTTATCCCCTGAGAAGTCTTCTCCCACTTGCCAATGCTTCCTCATAATTACAATATTGTTAAGGCTAGACTTTAAACAAAGAGGTCTTTTTATAGTTTTATTCCTTAGTCATATATGTCCTAGGAACTACCTCTATTAATGTAAAATTGCAAGTGGAGACTTTAGCCAAGCATATAGTAACCACCTTCAACTAAGCTTGCCATGCAGTCGTCCACAAATGGAAAAGGTGGCCTCTAAAACTGAATAGCCCTTGATATCCTAAGTGCAGTTCAAGGAGGCCCAGAATTAGAAGGCTGGGTCCTAGGCACCCAAAGCCTTTGTGGCTTTAACTTGCGGCCTTGGCTAGATAAGCCGCTGTACTCTGGGTTTTGCCTCACTGCATAGACACATTATTAAAACCATTACCAGGGGCGCCTGGGTGGCTCAGTTGGTTGAGCGACTGCCTTCGGCTCAGGTCATGATCCCGGACTTCCAGGATCGAGTCCCGCATCGGGCTCCCAGCTCCTTGGGGAGTCTGCTTCTCCCTCTGACCTTCTCCTCTCTCATGCTCTCTCTCACTCATTAAAAACAAAAAACAAAAAACATTACCAAACCAACCAAACTTCCAAATTTAAAAAATGGTCAACATGTTCTGTGTTTCATTGGTATGACCACCCAGCATCCAACTTTGTTCCGTCCTCGGGACTGGAGAATGTTGTTGGGCACATGGAAGCTCTTAATAAGTACACGGTCAAAGGTCTAAGAGACACTCAGAAGAGCATTTTTCTATTAAATACGAAAGTAACACAAATGTGTAAAGCGGTTCTATATAATAGAATGGCATGAGATGTTTTAACCGTCGCACAAGGTAGAACTTGTGCTATCATAAAAACAGAATGCTGCATACACATTCCAGATAACCACAAAATATTGCTGGGTTTCTAATTGACACGAATACTCAAATTGGCGCTTTAAATGATCCTTCTCTTTCCATTAGGCATTGCTTTAAACTGCTGGTATGAAGGAAAATTGTGGTCAACTATCAAAGGCCTTTTTTTCAGGCTCCTCTCTCTCATAATAGTATTAACCTCATTCTGTTGCCATTTCCGATGTCTCCCTGCGTGGTGCCAAGACTCCTTCACTGTGGTAACTTCCAGCTGACAGATGATCCTTTCTACTCAAGAACATTCGTGTATGTTGTCCACATTACATTCAGCAGCATCTGTCTTTCGTAACTCCCTTACACTCCCTGACGGACCAATGATGACCCATAGGTAGGGACATCCCTACGCCCCTACTCAGCAGGGAAGAAGTTCCAGAAGATGAGACCTTCTGCCTTCAACAACCTTAAAGATTTAAGGGTCAAAATTGTTCTGGGAGGAAATGATGAGGGAGCAGAAGGCAAGCTTAGGACAAGGCGCAAGCTGACATCGCATCCCCCCACCCCCCACTCCTAGGTGGGATGCCTATGATGTTCCTCAGGCACTCCCAGTTGCCCTAAAACTACGGAAAGGGAAAAACAAAGGATTAATTTATAGAGATCACAGTCCTGCAGGACTGGAGTCTCCCTCAGTTTACAAATGTCTTCGTGATTTACAAGAAAAAGCATTCTTATCAGTAACCTAACTTCCAGAGACCCACAGACTCAATTTCCTGGAGCCCTAACATCAGCCTTCCCTGCAGAGTGATGTGAAAAACAAAGGTAGAAGGAAATTCAGGTAAAATTAAATTTCCTTAGAACCTACAACCCGCCTTGTCCTAAGTTATTTAAGGCAGAGAGAGCATAACATTCTTCCAGGAAACTCCTGTCTTAATGTTAGTAAGTCCCTAGAGGGAAAAACAACATTAGCTTGACAATAGCAAGACCTCCAGTATCTTAAAGTCACCGTTAGCATATCAAAGTCCTTTTGTATACCTCCCTTCCTCCCTTTTTCCTTACGTCTCCCAATTCGGAAGTATATAATTAGCCATTCCTTACAACCCCAGTGCTGCCGCTCTTTCTGCCTAAGAGTCCTGTCCTGTGCTTTAATAAAAATCACCATTTTGCATCAAAGATGCCTCAAGAATTCTTTCTTGGCCACCAGTTCCCAGACCTCACCCCACAGACCCTCAGCAACATTCTAAAACTACATCACGGCCTGTTCTTAAGAAAGCAAATTATGAGCAGCACCTTGGAAGAGATTAGCCTTCTGTTTTATTTGGTAACCACTGCTAATAACTAAAATACTCAAACTTTGGAAGTTTGAGAAGGGCAATAACACACTAACATAACGTACAGCTTGAGTAACCAAATTTGAGTATTTTAGGGGGAATCAGATTTCATAGCGGTGTGGGGAAGTATCTCACAGAGTCCTGATACTCTGAATTTTGTGGCCATAAAAAAGAATAAAAGGACCTTTTTTCACTAATGTTTAGTTCCACTCTGGTCTACTTTATGCATATTTAGATAGGAAGTGGTTTTAAACATGAAACACATTGTTGAAGTTTTTGATTTATTCTCCTGCCTGTCTTTTTAGATTTCTCATTTATTTTTCTTGACATGAATGAATGTCTTTTGCCTACTTCAAAATCAGTTTATATTTTCAATTTAATGCTACTAACTGCCATTTGTTGTAGCATTGAACCAGGAGTCCAGGGGTGTGTGTTCTGATCATTGATCACTATTGACTTACTGCATACATGATGCCAAATCCTCCAAATGATAAGTAAATAATAGTTTTTAAATTGTGCCAATATTTTATCCACACTATAACATTTATCTAGTTACTTAAGGAATTCTAAACAATTGATAGGTGTTCATTTTTATCTGGTTGATAATATGTAAGGTGTCATTTGAGAGAGTGAAACACTAATTTCCATCTATTTAATGTGCATTAAACAGGGATGAAATTCACACACGGAATACTTTCAAGAGCTTTGGCTCTAAGATTCCATATAAATAGAAAAATAGTGATCGGTTTACTGTAGTAATTCTAAATACATATAAATATATATATATTTTTTTCATCTAAAAATGCATGCTCTGAAAAAGGCCTAACATTTTGTGCTATAAACAGTAAAGCAAAAAATAATAGTGCCTGGAGTTTTAACTTTCATTCTATATTGGTGTGAATTCATTTCAAATGTTAAAATATCCAATATTTGGTACTCAGCATTTTTCCAGAAGAGAGGGATAAAAAATGAATGAGAAATATCTAACATATCAAGGAGATATACTTACTAATTTCTCTTCCAAATTAGTTCTTTTTAAACTGCTTAATCTTCCTCCTGTTGTAAATAACTCTTCCCCACCCTAACCCACTAAGTGCTTCAAGTTCTGATTTTATCTGCTTCCCCCAGGAAAGTGTGACAGAATAGCTCTTTTTGAGGGAGAAGCGGCCTTGGCATTTTGTTTACTAATTGATTCACAAAGGATCAGTCATCAATTTCTTCCCTCCCTGACTCGGTTAAAATAAATCCAGATAAATTGTATATACAGATAGTAATGTTTGTATTAATAACATGATGGCAAATTTAATTTAAAATTACAAAACAGAGACTTGTCACATTTATCATTTGATTTCAAATTTTTATATAGAACGGTGCAGGAAAGCAGCACTTCTTGGTATTGAAAACAAAAATGCTACAGTATTTGTTTACTTCTCTGAACTTATTTTCTGGAATAGAAAAGGAAATAAGGTCTGCTTTATAGCAACATTGGGAGCATTATACTGAATAGAGAATTCTTAGATAAAAATTCAGTAAATGGTAGTTATTGGTATTGTCTAATATTACTGTTACTTTTATTTTTACTATATATTTTCATCTTTAGTTAAAGCAACCTTGGGCAAGTGGCAGATTCTCTTCTCGCCACAGTCTCCAAATATGTAAAATGGGGATAAAAACGTTATCTACTCACTGGGTAACCTAAGGGTTAACTGAGTTAATAGATGTAAGTCACATAGCACTAAATAAGTAAGTAAATACATACGTAAATCACTGTAAATGCCATTATGATTAATATTAGAGGGATTACATTTTATAAGCAACAGTGAGCTGAATTGGGGCTATTTGATGTGTATAACTAGTCATACGCTACAAATACTAATCTCTTCTACTCATGCTAACAATGATCTCAGTAGCCAATTCTGTACTGTTTAATCCCTCCAGCAATATAAATATGCCCTTTCCTAGATCATAATAACCAGATGAAACAAAGCAAAAAAATACTCAGAACTAAAGACATGAACAAATAATGTGATTTAAAGTCTAAATGTGAGTGCTACACAATTACAATTATTGAAAATAGTTGGAAGAATTTGACATGATGCCCAAACCCAGCCACCCAGGAGATCATACCAGAGACCCTAGTGAAATATTTTAATTTACAACCCCACAGGCATTCTCTTACACCCTTTCTGGGGAACCTTCCTACCCTTCCTCCTTGCCTCTGCCAAGTAAGATAATGCTGTTGTTGAATCATGATAGCTGGTTGAAGTAAACTATGTCTCTTCATGGGTTAGACTCTGAGAACCCCTGGTTTAAAATAATGATTCTTTTCACCTTTAGTATTTGGTAGACATTTTCTATTAATACCATTCACTAATATCTATTTCCATCTGAATAATCATATACTAAGTATATATAAGTCACTGCTGAGATGAAAACTTATTTATAAAACCCTTGAAAATGAAAATACTATGGAGATGGGATTAAGCTGACTTGTTCACAACTGAGATTTAATTTCAGACTTTAATGAGGCTTTCTGTCCACTAGATCTATAATGTTGTCTTTTGGGAGGATAATAAATTAAATATCTCACAACAATTGACATTGAAATGGAATTATATTTTTACAGTGATAGAGCAAAGCTTTTACTAAATGAAGAGTTAAGAGTATTGCCAGATAGCAGATTTAAATTTCTCAAGTTAACAGGAAATACTTAATAACTTAATATGAACTCCCAACAGGCTATGTGCAGTCATAGAATATGGGTTTCTTTTTTATGTAAGTTTTCTTGAAGGAAATTAATATTACTACTGGTCATTAAGGTAAAGGAAGATGACTTGCATTATTTTCCTAATGAAGGGTTATCCAAATTCTTTGACTTTTTTTGAACAGAATTTCACAGATTCCAAGTTTTTAAATTGTATGGTTAAAAATATAAGGATTATTTTCCTAAGCATGGTATAGAGATGTCATACACAGTCATTGAAGACAATAGGAAAAACATAGGCTTTAAAAATTAATCAATTATCAGTGTTAAAATTTAACAGAAGCTGGCTGTTACTGTAAGAAATTTCCCTTATCCCACCAGCAACCCTATTATTGATTCTGTACTGGTTTTATGTGCTTTTTGTTAACTAAGAAACTGAGACTCAGATAACGTCAGTTACGTTCTCTTGGTGACTCAGATGATAAACTTGGCAGAGTCAAAGTTTGAAATCAGACCTGCTTGTTTCCAGACCCTTCATTCTTGGCCATGGGAGCAAAAGTCATGTGAATACACCAGGCTTTTTAAAGGAACTTGATAGAGAGACTGTGAGTCTGATTAGCCATTTACAGAAAAAAGACAATGGAGAGAGCTCTTATTTAGTCAGAATTTGTCTATTCTCCTTAACCTGTGTGCCTGTGGTTGTACTGGACAAGATAACCTTGTATCCTTTTCCCCATTTGGGGAGAGAGCCTAGAGCCATTTCTTTAACTAAAATTGAAGCAACTAAAAATAGAAACAGGACATAGCAGATATAATGGTTTATTTAATATCAGTGTTTTCTTCAGGGATCTGATGAAAGGTACTGCTAAAGGACACACTTGTTTAGAAATTAGAGGTCCCCATTGTTGCTTCATGCATGGTAATTATCTTAACACCTACAATCTGGTTTCAGGAATGAAAAGTATATTCACTGCCGTGTTCTTTACGATGAACGCACCCTTGTTAATTCTATAAGGTTGAAATGGATCCAATCAACTTGCAATAATAATAACAGATGATATTTACTGAATGATTTACACACTCTTCTAAGATCTTTGTTTGCTGGAGTAATATGAAGAATTCAACTATGCAAAAAAAAAAAAAAATCTCTGTGGACCATAGAGAAAGAAATACACAGAGCAGCAAGATAAGAGGTTTATTTTGTAGCTGAGTGCTACGAAGTTTCCATATTGCCTCTAGGATATCAAGCAACACAAATCAATTGTGTACCAACCGGCAACTTAATGTTTTATATTATGGGTTGCCTTTTGCTCTTTGTAATGTGAAATCCTCTTCAGCAGTAATGGGTTAGCAAATTTTGTCAGCATTATGGCAAGGTAGTATGAATGTGTGCTGGAAGAACCTTGCAGTCCATTTTTTTCCCCCACTTAAGACTTATTTATTTTAGAGACCGCACAGGTGCATGGGCACAAGTTAGGGGAGGGGCAGATGGAGAAAATCTTCAAGCAGACTCCCCACCAAGTACATGGCCTGACATGGGGCTCAGTCCCACGACTGATAAGATTATGACCTGAGCTGAAACCAAGAACTGGACATTCAACTGACTGAGCCACCCAGGTGACCCAGAACCCTGCAGTCTTAAAATAGTTGGCCCAGTTATCATTTATTGTCCCTTTTGGAAATTTTATGGAAGAAGTCACCAAAACTGCAATGCTTTTGTTTGCCTTTTTAAAATATTTTGTCCTAAAATAGTTTGCATTACTATGATCATTGATAGATATAACTTTTTACTTTATTATTATCATAAAATGTTGAGAGCTTTATTGCACATTCTTTGGAGTATTCCAGAAAGTTGAGGGCAGAAAGGAATAATTTTCTTCAAGGTGTACATTTTTTTAAAAGCAAGGCAAATTTGAGGGTGATAATGAACTAGCAAACCCCAGGAGATTCAGAATCCCATGTCTGGAGCGATCATTCAACGTGAAAGTCAGATAGACAAAGAGCTAACTCCCATTCTACATGGAATCTCAAATAAACCCTCAAACAAATATGGAAGTTCTTTCCCAGGTCTACAAAGTCAGTCAGTAATTCGATACACAAACTTAAGCATCACTCTGGGCCATGAGTTGCTAGGGTATAGCAGATGCTCACAGTGTTCCACCCAAATCCCTATGGCATGTGACATTTCAGTACTTATCAGCAAGTTTCCAGCTGCCAGTGCCTGTGATTTGGAGAGCTCTCTCTGACCCCTGGAGCCCACTCTGCCTGCATGCAAAAACTGATGGAAGTATAAGGTGCCAAAAATCAGCTACCTACCCTACAAGCAGGAATTTACCATGACTTCCGGGAAACTGATGAATAAATATTTCATTTCCCTAATGTCTTTGGATGGGATAACTTGGAGGTGTTGTCTTACACAGTCCCCCAGAATTCTCCAGCTAGATTAAACTTCATTTATCCACTGTGACAATTAGCTTTAAAAAAAAAAAAAAGATACCTGTTTTTTTAAACTTTCCTTCTATTGAAATCTCACTTTCTCACCTTGCTGCTGGTTAGCATCTGTGCTCACCTTGTACTCAACTACCTGCACTCAGATCCTTGTCTCATGGTATGCTTCTGGGGGATCTCAAACTAAAATAGGATGTAACAATGATTAAAGCAAATTCTGTCACTAAGAGATTTACAACGAATACTCAGAGAACTGGTGATGGTAGTGATTCTCAAGGTGAAGGAGAACGGAGTTCTAGAAAGAATTCAAATAAATCCTGCCATGAAATCCCTGGATCTAACATTTTATGGATTCTAGGAAACCCTTGAGAAGGTTTGTGGTAACCATTAGCGTCTGCCTCTCTGATCTCCTTTCAGGAGAGAAGCTGCTGAAAATAGTACAGATGACGGACAGCCTCCAGGTGTCATCGCTTTGGGATCTTGTGGAGCACTGACTCCAATGCCAAAATCTCCCTGGGGAGCTCCCTTGCAGTGACTTGAGGACAGCAGGTCTACCAGTCAGGGTGTCACCAGAGAAACATAATCCGCAGGAACTGGGTTACACAATTGTGCGGGCTGCCCGGGGAAAGTTCAGAATAATAGCACAAGCCCTCAGGAAGGGCAGGATGGAACTCTTGGGCACCAGCTGAAGCCACAGTTCCCACGCAGAATTTCCTCTTCCTCAGGGAAAGCTCAGTTCCACTTTTAAGGCCCTTCACTTGAATCGGTGAGGCCCGCCCAGATTATGAAGGCCAGTCTCCCCCACAGACATTCAAGTGATTGTATGTGTTGATAACATCTATAAAACACCTTCACGGCAACACTTAGATTAGTGTTTGAATAACTGGGTACTGTGACCTCGCCAATTTGACACACAAAACTGACATTCACAGCCTGGGATTAGAGGAAAGCTACTTCCGTCCAGAGCAGGATTCCTCCAGTGTGGAGTCGGTATCGCACAGTAAAACAGTAAGTTAGGACAGTGACTCTGGTAAGGAGAACACTCAAATGAGGACATCATTGTTCTGAAAAAAATTATTTTTGCTTTTATGATGTATTATTAAAGTTCTAATACTGTCAAAAGTGTTCTTATTATGTCCATTTTCCCCTTTCACTGCTAATCTGTATTATAATTTCCCATATTAATAGGTTTAGAATTGATCATTTAATATACATTATCTGTAGTTTACATACAGTTAACAAAGTTTTGTGATAAATTTCACAAATCCAAGTCCATGTTTTATAATAATTATATAAAATGTAATACCTGCCTTTTTCCCTATGCCTCTGGCAAGTGCAAGTGTAAAGTTGATGGCACTATAGTAACTACACCACTGAAATTTAAAGGAATAATTTCCAACATTTGTAAGTGCAACACTATTAATTAGCAATATGACTAAATGTGAATGTCTGAAAATAAACTTCTCTTAAGCATTTACACACTAAATACTGTGCAATCACATGTTAACATTTATAAGCTATTATTTATTCACTTTATTAGCAATTAGGCTCAGAAACTGCTTCTTTTATTGTATTCTTCATAATGAAAACTAAATCTCGCCCATCAATTTAACTTTAGGAGAATGCCTCACTGAGCAAACAAGGCACCAACTAAAACAGTCTGTCATAGCTCATTATTGCTGAAATTTGTTCAGTGCTTTTTATTTTTTGAAACTGTGCTTTTATATTCAGTAAGCCAAAGTTGATTCATTAATAGGAATATAATTTATATTCATAAATATATATATATATTTAATGTGTGTATATATATATATATATACATATATATATATATATATAATTTCATTTTGACCCTGCAATAAACTACTCATGTATTATAATCTTTCCAGATAATCATCCTGGTTATAGGAATGCATTATGTCTCTAACAAGATCAAGGTGGCCTGGTTAGCCATACTCATAAAGCAAGTTCTAGCCATATGTGGGCTAAGACTACATATCTACCCAAAGAACCATGACTGAAAAATTTCACAAAGTCTTCTAAGTCTCAGAGTATTTCACTCATCAGTTTTCATGTTGTAGCCCTGAATTTACCTACACAGAAATTCCCATCATTACGAGGGTATTCATTATTTAGGTAACAAAAGCAAAGACATATTCTCTAGAGGTGTGTTACCTGATTGCAGTAGGCACTAGCCACATATGATTGGTTAAGTCTTGATTCATTAAACATTAAAAATTCAGTTCTTCTGGGGCACAGTCTTTTGAGCATCCAACTCCTGGTTTCCACTCAGGTCATGATCTTAAGGTCATGAGATCGAGCCCCACATGGAGTGCTACACTGAGCGTGGAGTCTGCTTGAGGTTCTCTCTCCCTCTCCCTGCCCCTCCTACTTGTGTGCACTCTCTCTCTAAAATAAATAAGTAGGGGTGCCTGGGTGGCTCAGTGGGTTAAAGCCTCTGCCTTCAGCTCAGGTCATGATCTCAGGGTCCTGGGATTGACCCCCGCATCGGGCTCTCTGCTTAGCAGGGAACCTGCTTCCCCCTCTCTCTCTGCCTGCCTCTCTGCCTACTTGTGATCTCTGTCTGTCAAATAAATAAATAAAATCTTAAAAAAATAAAATAAATAAGTAGATCTTGAAAAAAAAATTCAGTTCTTCCATTGTAGTATCCCCATTTCAAGTGTTCAATATCCACACGTGGTTGGTGGTTTCCACACTGAACAATGTGCATCATTTTGTCACAATGAAGAGTTCTCTTGGACAGTACTGCTTTCAAAAGTCTATAAAGTATCTGGTTAAGAACCTGGACCTTGATTAAGATTCAAGTTACATTTTATTAGAGTCTTGGGTGCATCTCCATTATGGATTCATAGATGTTACTCTTTGTCAAGGGTCCGAACAATCCTAATGGAAACATATTCTTCTCATTTTAGAGATGAGAAAACCAAGGCAGTGTATAACACAAGAGTAAATGGCAAGTTCACTCATGCTCTCTTCACGATAGCATGGTGCCTCAGGGAATGAAACATAGTCAAGGACAATCTACAAGAACCAGCATGAGAGATAACAATGCTCCAGAGATAACTCAATTTGGAAAGAGTTTTTCCTGATGTACAGGCACACTAAATAAGAAGAATGACACAAGGGATGGACTTAGAGAAAATCTGGAACAGAGAGCCCTATCCAGAAGGAGCGCTTGGGTTTGTTTTTCCTTTTACATATTCAATACATACTAGTGTTATATCCTAAGGCAAAGTTTAAAATATAAGAACCTCTATGCATTAAGATAGACTTCCTAGTGTTAGTTATTGAATAGGAAAAATAAAAACTACTTAAATACCTAAGGATAGAAATATAGATAAAGAAACTCAACAGAATACTACCTAGCCACTAGCAAAAACTGTTAGGAAGCCAATAACAACACAAAGAAGTGCTTTGACGTACTCTTTGGTTCAGAGGTATTGCTAATTCAAAAAACATATGTACAACCTATGGAATGGGAGAAGATATTTGCAAATGACATAAATGATAAAGGGTTAGTATACAAAACATATGAAGAATTTAGACAACTCAACACCCAAAAACCAAATTATACAATTAAAAAATGGGCAGAAGACATGAACAGATATTTCTCCAAAAAGACATCTAGATGACCAACAGACACATGAAATGATGCTCAACATCACTTACCATCAAGGAAATGCAAAACTACAATGGGATATCACCTCGCATCTGTCAGAATGGCTAAAACTAAAAACACAGGAAACAATAGGTGTTGGTGAGGATATGGAAAAAAAGGAACACTCGTGCACTGTTGGTGGGAATACAAACTTGTATGGCCACTGTGGAAAACAGAATGGAAGTTCCTCAAGGAGTTAAAAAAAAAAAAAAACAACTAACCTATGATCCAGCAATCATACTATTGGGTATTTACCCAAAGAATAAAAACAAAACAAAACAAAACAAAACAAAAAAAACGTAATTCAAAGGGATACATGCATGCCTGTGTGTATAACAACATTATTTATAATAGCCAAATTATGGGAGCAGTCCATGTGTCCATCAATAGATGAATGGATAAAGAAGAGGTGATATATATATATACATATATCTATATAGATATATGTATGTATGTATGTGTGTGCATATATATATGTATGTGTGTGTGTGTGTGTGTATATATATATATATATGGCAGAATACTATTCAGCCATAAAAAAGAATTAAATCTTGTCATGGATGGAGCTAGAGATTATGATGCTAAGTGAAATAAGCCAAAGAAAGACAAATACCATGTTTTTCACTCATGTGTAGACTAAGAAACAAAACAAATGAACAAAGGGTAAAACAGAGACAAACCAAGAAACAGATTCTGAAATACAGAGAACACACTGATGGCTATCAGAGAGGAGCTGGGTGGCGAGGTGGATGAAATACAAGATGGGGATTAAGGAGGGCACTTGTCTTAATGAGCACTGAGTGATGTATGGAAGTGTTGAATCACTGTATCATGTACCTGAAACTAATGTGACCCTATTAAAAAAATAAAGTTATATTTACAAAAAAACCACAAAATCCAAAAGCCAAAAACATATGTACAATAAAAACGACAACAATGTTAATGAAAAGTGTACCAAACTTGCATGGGAAGACATGAAATACTGAAAGTTGGAACCACGGACTATTTAGAATTTATTTTTCCCTCTATGTTGCAATGCTTGAAAATTACATGAACTGTATAATTAAGAAATGGTAAATAACCTTAAGCAACAGGACAATTTGGAAATAATTAAAATTAAATGGGAAGAGACAACTGATTTGAAGAACTTCAATTAAAGTTCCCTGGTAATACAATAAGTGGCTTTCCTTATGTATTCACCACCCACCCCTCCTCCCCAAACATACTGGTCTCCCAAACTATGCATTAGTGTTATTTAAAAATACATCTGACAGATCAAACCTACATATGGCAGTACTGTCATATTTAAAAGATTGATCAAAAGAAAACTTATTCTCTAACTCACAGGTATTTCCCCATGAGCTCCAGATGTTTCCATAACTGCTGTGGCTGTAGGTAACTGTTATTAGGAATTAGAATCAAGGCCAGAAAATGTCAGATCTGAGAGATTTTCCAGAAAATAATGTAAGGGTTATAGAAAATTATAATACATATGCTCCCAAGAAGAAAACAGTTGCATAAATTATTATGTTTTATCTCAATTTATCCCACTCACCTGCAGATTTCACCATAATGTGAACACATGCAGGGGCATTAATGTACTGCAATTCAGATTTGATTCCCAAAATGTAATAATAAATATCTCAACATATATTACATTGGGCTTTCCACTCTTCATTTTTTTTTTAAAAAGATTTTACTTATTTATTTGACAGACAAAGATCACAAGCAGGCAGAGAGGCAGAGAGAGAGGAAGGGAAGCAGGCTCCCTGCTGAGCAGAAAGCCCAAGGCAGGGCTCTATCCCAGGACCCTGGGATCATGACCGGAGCCAAAGGCAGAGGCCTAACCCACTGAGCCACCCAGCTGCCCCTCCACTCTTCATTTAAAATGGGTCTCTCCAGGGCGCCTGGGTGGCTCAGTGAGTTAAAGCATCTGCCTTCGGCTCGGGTCTTGATCCCAGGGTCCTGGGATACAGCCCTGCCTTGGGCTTTCTGCTCAGCAGGGAGCCTGCTTCCCTTCCTCTCTCTCTGCCTCTCTGCCAACTTGTGATCTCTGTCAAATAAATAAATAGAATCTTAAAAAAAAATTTTAAAAAAAATGGGTCTCTCCTGGCACCAGGGTGGCTCAGTCAGTTAAGTGTGTGACTTTTGGTTTGTGATATCATGGGTTGTGAGATGGAGGCCCACATCACTCTACATGCTCAGTAGGGAGTCTACTTGAAGATTCTCTCCCTCTGCCCCTCCCCCACCAACTCGTACATGCTCTCTCTCTAAAATAAATAAATAAATCTTTAAAATGTTTCTCTTCTGAAGGAGAAATACTTCTCATCCCTATCAGTATAGATAAAATCTGAAAAGTAGTTGAGGTTTTATGAACTTCAGTAACACATTTCACAAAAAAGAATAAAAATGTACATTTATCTTTAATGGAAAATAGGTTTTTAAAAATTTAATGGTTTTACTTTAATTTCCTTGCTGCAAAATGAGGGAGGTAAAATAACAAATGAGAAACTATGGTGGAATATCTTTAGTAAAGAATCCCTCCTACAGAATAAATGAAACAAGATGGGATTGGGAGGGAGACAAACCATAAGTGACTCTTAATCTCACAAAACAAACTGAGGTTTGCTGGGGGGAGGGGGTTGGAGAGGAGGGTGGGGTTATGGACACTGGGGAGGGTATGTGCTATGGTGAGTGCTGTGAAGTGTGTAAACCTGGTGATTCACAGACCTGTACCCCTGGGGATAAAAATATATGTTTATAAAAATAAAAAATTAAAAAAAAAAAATCCCTTCTACATCCCAAATGGGAAAATTCAGCTCACTCCTAAGGTCAATAAAGCAGAATTTTAGAAAGAAACCTACAAGGTGCAGGTTTTTGCAATGAAAACAATTAAGAAAAGGAACTTGACTGAATAATTGTTTCAGTTTTTAATGCAGTGTTGGAGAAGTGTAAGTGCAGCCCCAATGCATACAACTTCCAGGATGCACATTTTCCCAGAGGAGAGGATCAGAAGTGATGTTATCCATTGGTCACTGGTCTGCCTAGCAAGTTAAAAGGAGAAAACTCTGTTTCTCCAAGTGGGTACTGTTCTTACTTTCAGAATACCCTAATTCCCTTAGCTTTTGTTTTTTGTTTTTCTTTTTAAATATTTATTTATTTGAGAGAGAGAGAGAGAGAGAGAGAAGCAGACTCCCAGTTGAGCATAGAGGCTGACTTGGGCATCTAAATCCCGTGGCCCCAAGACCATGACTCGAGCCAAAATCAAGAGTTGGATGCTTAACTAACTGAGCTACCCAGGTGTCCCTTCCTTATTTTTTTTTTTTAAGATTTTATTTATTTACTTGACAGACAGAGATCACAAGTAGGCTGAGAGGCAGGCAGAGAGAGAGCAGGAGAAGCGGCTCCCCACTGAGCAGATAGCCCGATGTGGGGCTTGATCCCAGGACTCTGGGATCATGACCTGAGCCAAAGGCAAAGGCTTTAACCCACTGAGCCACCCAGGTGTCCCCTCTTTTAGTTTTTAATACTGATTTTTCTTCCTAAGATCCATGAGGAGGCATGACCTCATTCCCACATGAAGCTATTGCAGAAAAGATGCCTTGGCTTAAAAGAGATTACTCATTCATTTACACAAAAATCTAAGTTCCAAACTGATCTTCTTTTCCTAACATGAGAAGTCACTGCAGTTTCTTCCTGAGCTGATATTTCTGAAATATGGAATATCTAACCATTAATTCAATTAGGCTTCCCTCTGATTTAAGTTGCCATTTCATTAGTATTCTATACATGCTAATGGATTCAAGTGACTCTGAGAATTTGTCCCATAAAAATCAGTTATATTTCAAAGGCATAAATAATCTCTCAGTTGCTAATCTAAATATGCCCATTTAAAAACAGAAGTCCTCTTTTACACACAGTGTCTACTGCTCATGGTATGTTTTGATATAATAGTTGGTATTGCACATAGAAATATCAGTGCTTTTCTAGACACACAGATACTAGGACACTGCCCTCTAGGTGCTCTTGAAATTCACTATAACATTACTGATTAGAAATTCTTTTATTTTATAGATTCTAGATATTATATCAGTCTACTTAATCACTACATTAATTGTATTTGGAATTAGATATATCATTTTTTTCCAGCTGAGTTTGCTTTGGTCACAACTGCACAAGCTCCTGTCTTTGAAAGCATGTCAAATACTGTGCTAACATCCCATTATATCCTCCCCAGAATTTGTAAGTGTGGCAAGACACAAATGAAAAAATCAAAGTATGTAATTTTTTTCCCACAGAAATAAAGAGAAATGAAGCAGTGACTTGGTAGCAAATAAAGATCTGTACTTAAAAGTTGAAGGCTGTGTTCATTAGAAAGATGTGGATCTTGAAAGCTCAATATCATATGCAGTGCCTGACATAATTCAGAACACCAATATGTAAACCATTTGAGTCTATTATAAAACAGCATTCTGGTGAGAGGAGCAAAAATTCACAAAATAAATGAGATCTGGTGGTCTAGTTCAAATTTGACAAATATGGGTGATTCTTTCATATTATAACTCTTTTACTTCCTGTCTCTGTTCATAAAAGCCACCTTTTGGGATGCCTGGGTGGCTCAGTCAGTTAAGCATCTGATTCTTAATTTCAGCTCAGGTCATGATCTCAGGGTCCTGGGCTCAAGGCCTGCATCAGGTTCCATGGTCAGCACGAAGTCTGATTGTCCCTCTCCCTCTGTTCCTCCCCCTGAGTCGTACACACTCCCTCTCAAAAATAAATAAATAAAATCTTTAAAAAAATAAATTAAAAATCCAGTATGAAATAACTATTAAGGACTTATTGCTAAATGTATTCAATATAATAATATATGTGGCGATAAATACATATACACACATGGGTATCCATGTATGTGTATATATTTATATACTGATCAGAGATACATACTTAAGTATTTATGGGTAAAATGATGTGATGTCTGAGATTTGCCTTAAAGGAGTCCAGCAAAATGAATAATAATAAAAGAAGGGTGATTAAATGAAGTAATAAAAGATTGGTTTGATATTCACAGATGTCAAATTTGGTTTATGGATACTTAGGCTTATTATATTCTTTCCTTGGCTGGAGATATTTGAAAATTTCAATAATAAATTATCTTTTTAAAGATAAAGATTTCAATGGGTAGTCTAACAGACAGGGAACAAGTCTGTCAGATACTAGAGCACTAGACAGAAAGAGGATGATTCCAGAGACTGCCATTCAGGTAGATAAACACAGAGTAATCAACAGTTATGAATAGGTCAGCAAGGTTTAGAATCATGGGATTCCAAGTGTCAACAAAGTCAGCAAGAGGAATTAAATTAACTCTCAGAGCTAGAGGAGAGCCTGTTTTCTCCCTGTTCTTTTTCACACTAACTATATGAAGGGGCAGCCTGGTGTCTTCAGTGCCCATCCCACCTAAAGGAGATCAGGGGCCTCATCTAACTCCTGTCCCTTCTTAGCTACAAAGACTGGGAGACTGAGATACAAGGATTTCTACATACAATCAGACAATAAAATTTCATTTGCTCAATTAAAGGGAAGAAGGAAAATCAAACTCATAAATGAAAACATTTATACAAAGATGCAATTCATGGTATAGGTCTGTTGTGGCTATAAAGATAAAACATGGGGTTATTAAAAAAAACCAATGCAAATATTCAATATAGGTTGGCTTTGTGAATTAATTCACAGGGAAGCCAGGATGGGGGAGGAGGGAGAAACCTCTCCTTGATCATTTTTATTGACAAAAGAAAATAAACATGGAACTTTATAAAAATCAGATCTGTCCTCTTGAGATGAACTTCATATAGATGTCCCATGAATACTCAATTCCAACATCATATTACACTAATTAATTTCCTCTGTAAATTCACTGTAATTTTGACTTTGCTCTCTCTTTAATAACATTATCATCCCAGGCTTCAATTTCAAAATTCCAGGGAGACTTCCGACTTTCCCTTTACAAACAAATCCTCTAATGCAGTATTTCTTTAATTGGTCCCCTTTTTCTTCTATGTACTGCTACTGCTCCAAATCAGGCTAGGATATGTTTTCTCACCAACAGTCATACTTGTCTGTTTATCTGGCAATTAAAAATTTTTCCTCCTAAAACATTACTTCTTTCAACACCATTTAATTCATATACCCTATGTGTCTGGTCTACGTCATGGAGCAGAAATGAAACGTACAGCTTAAGGGCTTCTTGACTATGATTAAGCGACTTGTCTTGGATTTCCTTCTTTCCCACCAAATGGAAATGACAGTGACACTAAGGACCTTGGAAGATGTGGATTTAGGATGGCTGAGTTGCCTCACACCCCTGAGTTCCTGGACATCCTCACGGAGCCATTCTCATCTACTTGTCCTGGACTTCCCTGTATAAAAGAATAAAATACTTCAATCTTCTTTGCACCAATGGTTTTGAGGAGGTCTCTTTGTTCGAGTAGTTTAATCTGTGCCTTATCTAATGCACAGAAGTTATTTTCAGGAAAGCAATACCGTGATAAATACAGCTCAATCTAGCACTTGTTTTTTTAAGAAAACCAACCTTTGTATGAAACCATTTAATGATGAACGTTATTCTATTAGATGTTGAACATTATTGAGTTTGGGGAGGATTTATTTGTCAGCAATGTTCAAAATGATCTCCTGCCAAAATCTCACTCTGGAGTATGAAAAATTTAAGTCCAAATGACAAACTGAACTTTGTACTTAGATTACCAGGAGCATTCTAAACTCAGCCTGTCCAAAACTAACTTCAGCTTCTGTACTTCTCCTCACATCCCACTGACCTAAAGTTACCAAATGGCCCCAACCCAGCTTAAGCCCAACGGATCCTATCATGAAAGGGAAGAAGATTATAATGGATATGGGGGAGACTAGCAATCTCTGTCCAATTTTTTGCCAAATAGACTTCATATTTCTAACTATGCATTCAATCGGCTCTGTGTTCCAATGTCACACTTCTTTTCAAAGGTCACTAAAGGGATTCAGCTGAGTTTCTAAAGTGTGCTCCATGCTTTCCCAGCTCTTCAAAGCCTGACAGAAATATTTTGGGAATACTGTTTATCTTCAAATGTCACCCCCCAAAATCCTGCCAATTCTTGAAGACCCAGACCAAATTCTGCTATCATGAACCATTGTAGATCCTTTTGACTTCAGCCCAATCACATATCTATCCATGCAATGAATACAGGCATCATCTCTATGCCAAGCCTTGGATTAAGATGCAGGATACTTCAAGTGAATAAGAACATGTTCCTGCCTAGATGGCATCATGCTTGCCCTCTATATCTCTTCATTTCATTTAACTTGCTAGTTGTTACATTCTATACTTGATTGGAATTATTTGTTCACATGGTCAATTTTTTTTAAATTTTTTTAAAGATTTTATTTATTTATTTGACAGAGAGAGATCACAAGTAGGCAGAGAGGTAGGCAGAGAGAGAGAGGAGGAAGCAGGCTCTCCGCTGAGAAGAGAACCCAATGTGGGACTTGATCCCAAGACCCCGGGATCATGACCTGTGCCGAAGGCAGAGGCTTTAACCCACTGAGTCATCCAGGCGCCCCTTCATATGGTCAATTTTTATTTTATCAATTCCTTAGGGCCAAAAAACACATCTTTATTTTTTTCATCCTCTATTAGAGGCCCCCATGTTTCAAAAGACATCACCTATTATGTAGTCACAGAGTTAATCAGCTGAAAGAATGAATGAAAGAATGAATGAAGAAAGAATGACTATTACATAGTCACAGAGTTAATCAACTGAAAGAGTGAATGAATATTGTCAGTATCCTCTAAAGCATCTCTTATACTGAAGTTCTGTGATTCACTACTTTTCAAACTGACTTTGCTTCATAAGGAACCACATTATTTTCTTTCAAATCTGTTACTGCTCCCCAAATCCAAGTAGGCTTTGTGGCTTAAATCTAGAGATATTTTTCAATCAGATAGCTTCTGAGATAGTATAAAATAGATATTTCAAAATAGAATAAGCTGGGCTTCTAGCACTTTAAATACAGACATGTCTTTCTTAGTTCCCCTGACACTTAATTAAAATCATAGTACATAGAATAGAAAGGCCCAAGGCTCCCAAACCATGGGAGGAGAGCAATCAACAGACAAGCAATGGTAACAAATATCTGTAAGAAGGTCGGCGTATCCAGGAGTGGTGTTAATAACTCAGCAAAACCATTTGCAACCAAGAATACACATGGAATGGGTACAGTCAATGGCTCTGAAGAAACCTGCAACTAAGAAAAACCAAGTAAAATAAGAAGGCAAGAATGAGAATTTGTGCTGGTAACTCATTAATTGGAGCCAATATTTCTCCCTACCCCTACAGCTGCCTCCTTTTGATTCTCATTAAACAAACAAACAGTCAAACCAACCAACCATGGTACTCAGGTATTTACCACACCTTCCCATCTCTTTTCTTCTCTGGAAAGAGTGAATACAACGCAGGAGGTCAGAGCAGGGAGGTCTGGCATGACAGCCAAACAGTCCTGCAAGTGAAGAATCAGTTTGTACTAGGATAAAAGAAAAGAGGTCCCTGGGTGGTGGAGAGAGTCCAATGGAAGGAAAAGGCATTAAGAATCAGTCTTTAGATGATACTGAAAGTATGATAAGAGAATCTTCTATATTTAAAAAAAAGCCCATTTGAATTTGACATTGGAAACTAATCTCACTGTCACAAGGGCCATAACACCGAGCCGGTTAGAGAACAAACTATTATTCTAGCATGCCGCTAGAATCAATAGCAAACAATAATCACCCAGTCAAAATACTGTGTATGAGACATCTATGGATTCATAACAAATTACCCCCAAAGTCAGTGATTTCAACAACAATAAGCAATGATTGTCTCCCACAGTCTCTGCAGCTCTGGAATTTGGAAATAGCTCCATGAGAGGTTCTAGCTTGTTATTTGCCATGAAGTTGGTATCAAAAGGTTGGCCAGGGCTGCAGTCATCTAAATTTGACTGAAGCTGGAGGATCCAATTTGAAGACAGCTCACTTACATGGCTGACAAGCTGGTATGAATAAAGGCTAGAAGCCTCAGTCCCTCCCCATGTGCACCTCTCTCCAGGGCTCCTTGACTATCTTATTGATGTGGTACCTGGCTTCAGCCCTAAGTAACTATGATGCTTAATTGTATGTGTCAATTTGGCTGGGACATGAAGTGCCTAGAAATTTGGTCAAACGTTACCCTGGGCAAGTCTATGAGGGTGATTTTGGCTGAGATTAACACTTCAACTGAAGGACTATGTAAAGCAAATTGCCCTCCATAACGTGGATGTACCTCTTTCAATCCATGGGAGGTTTGAGTAGAACATAAATGTTGACCCTCCCGAGAGTAAGAGAAAATTCTTCCTGCCTGATAGCTCTTGAACTTGGACATTAGAATTTTTTCCTGCTTTCTGACTCAAATGGAAACATCAACTCTTCTCGGGTCTTAAGTCTAATACGCCTTCAGATTGGAACTACACCATCAACTCTTCTGGATCTCCAGCTTGCCAATTTACCCTGTAGAGTTTAAGGCATAAGCTTATTCTTTATAATAAATCTTTTACATATATATTATATTATTATTATACATTATATTATATTATAATCTATTGGTTCTATTTCTCTAGAAAATCCTAATATAACAAGTGATCCAAAAATTTACTTAGAATAATGGAACAAAAAAATGGAGGATAAAAATGTTTGAGAGAGGGCCCCTGGGTGTCTCAGTTGGTTAAACCTCTGCCTCCAGCTCAGGTCATGATCTCAGGGTCCTGTGATCGAACCCCACATCTGGCTCTCTGCACAGCGGGGAGCCTGCTTCCCCTTCTCTTTCTGCCTGCCTCTCTGCCTACTTGTGATCTCTGTCTGTCAAATAAATAAATAAAGTCTTTAAAAAAACATATATACATAACTGGTTTTAAAACATATACACATATAACTTCAGCAAAATTTTTTAAAAGTGGTTTTTCTAAGAATAGAATAATTTCTTTTTGAGAAAACTAAACAAAGCATCAAAAAAAGCTATAAATCCTCAGTTTCTTTATGTAAAATTTCTGTTTCTTATTATTGAAGAGCTGATTGCCAGAGTTGTCCTCTGCTTTCTGACAGTGAATAGAAGTCGTGTATACCATCCAGATAGGATCATTCATAAAAAGAGCATTTGACCATTCAAAATGTCAAGCAGCACAAGAAACCTTTCATATGAATCAATATATTCTATCTTCAAAGAGGTTATTTTGTAACTTGTTCAGGGCTCACAGATAGTAAATGACAGACTAAAGAATCAAATGCCTATCTGTGAACACAGAGTAGATGTTCTCAATATATCACCTTGAAAAGAAAATTGGGAAAGGAGCATTGGGGCTAGAAAGAGGGAGCAGTTGTAAAAGTTGGAAAGGATGGAAAGTTCTGGGGAAAATCATGACTAGCACTCACATGTCCTCCTTCCTCTTCCCTGCATCCTTCACATACCTCCTGCCAAAAGAATGTTTCTAAAACCAAACTATGAGCGTTCTCAGTTCAGATTCCCACCCTGCCTTGTGTCTAACTTAACCTCCTCTTACTATGCTGTACAAATGGTGCCTCTTTATGTATTTGCCTCCCAAACCAGACTGTAAGATCCTTAAGAAAGTATCCCTTTTGTTTGTATCATAATGTCTAGCCACATATCTTGTACATAGCTTGCACTCAATAAAGGTGGTCTGGATTATTAGAATAATTATGTTTATGCTCAGACTGCCCAAGACATTCTTATTCGATAAGCATTTATTTAGCACGCATGATATGCCAGGTACTGAGGCACAGTTATTGTCCTTGGAAAGTTTACAATTTAGAGGCAAAGCAACTCACATTAAAACAAAACAAAAAAATCAATAAAGAAACCACTGTGATAAGGTAGGCAGCACAAGTCCTACTTGTTCAGTACTTGTTCAGTGCTGGGGAAAGCAGTTACAGAAAGAAAGATACTGCGTTTAAATACCAGTGGGCAAATAGAGTTAAAAAGGAGTGACAGTGTTACTTTCAGGTACTGAGGAAACTGCAAATCCTTTTTTAATATGACCTTAGCAGTCAGGACGCTTACTGGACAGTGTCCCCTTAAGTCGCACCATTGAATCAATACAGGAACAAATAATTATGGAGGTTCTATATATCTGTCATTTTGATTCATATGCACCATGTTGGTATACAGTGAATCTTGCTTTCATGCGCCCCTTGGTTCTTCCTATCCTCCTGGAAACAGAGTTTAACAAGAAATAAATTCTGGTTTGGTCAGTTGATAGGGTTTGTTTTTTTTTTCTCCATTTTTATTTGTACAGCTATCTTCGGAGAAAAAGTCCACAGAGTAGTAAACTGTGCATTAGATGTATTCAAGCTACCTGCCACTCTTCCAAAATATAAGGCAGTGAATACAAATGATGGTCATTCGTTCTGTTTTTTTCCAATCAGGAGGGGGTGACTAACATGAACTCTCAAGTGTAGACTTTATGATAATCCCAAGTAAATAGGAAAAAATAAAATTCAAAGCCAAACCCATTGAAAATCAAATAACCTTCTTGACAAATATAATTACATTCCCTAACTTTAAATACACAATTTAGTTGGACCCCAATATCAAGACCAATACTGTACTAATTAGCCAGATTAAAGATAACATGAAAATTTCACTGTGACTAAGGAAGTCAGTTTTAATTATGAGGAGTTAATTTTAATAGGATTCCCAAACAACCTGAATTATACAGTAGATTCATGATATGTCTTGGTCAATCACATGCTTTTAAATCTTATTATCTATATCACAAACATTTCATGCTCTTCCTTATTTAGACTCCACATTAATTCTACTGACTTATCTTACCCTGGTTTCTCATAAATTTCCAAGATTTTTTTAATATTTATACTCATTTAGTCCAATTAGTCAATTAGTCCAATAAATTTTTATCACCAAAAGTCCAATTTTATACTTTGATCATATCTAAAAAGTTATATTTTCCCCATGGTCTTCAGCTAAAGCCTTTTTTATGCCATGAATTACACTGGGAGTCTGCCTCTGGAATCTTAAAATAAGAGTAACACTAAAGCAGCTTTAACAGTCACTTAGTAGAAGCACAGACCACTTAGCATTCTCTCCATCTTTCTCTTTTCCTTCACCTGCTTACAATCTAAGAAATGTGCCTATAGTGTGCAATAGTCTCCTGCCTCGTCCACAAATGTGAAATAAGGAAATACTGTGATGGGCTTCAGGACATGGCCCCCACCGCCACCCCTCCAATATGGCACATGGGCACACTGAAGATCTTAAGCTGAAGGAATTCTAGAAAACAGCACAGTCAGGAAGGTAATTCTGACCTCACCTCTTGCCCTTCTCAGAAACAGGTCCTAAAAGTCCCATGTGAAAGACACCCTCCCTGTATCAGGATCGAAGAAGACATTCATATCACTAGAGACAGGGAACTGGGGGCTTAGAAACCTGTATAAAGAAACCACATTAAACTAATTCTTATCACCGTGACCTTCCTTATTACTTTACCAGTTATGACCCCAGCCCAACTGCCTATCGTGTCAATTCTTCACAAATATATTGCTTCTCTGTCTAAAAGGTGTTAAAATCTTCCAGCTCTGGTCACTTCTCTGGGTCTTCATTCTCTTGTGAAAGCTCCCATGTACGTGTAAAGATTCAACAAAAATTGTATGCTTTTCTCCTGTTAATTGGTCTTTGTCAGTTTAATTTCACCCAGAGGCCCTAAAAGGGTGGAGGAAAAATTTTTTCTCCCCTATAGCTGATAACACTAAATGCTACAAGGGATAGGTAAAATCCAAGAGAGTAAAGAAAAATGTCCACTGATCATTTTTAAGTGGTATCTTGTTGAATTTTAATTTGCTAAATTAAAACTATAGAAATATATCTCTTAGAAAAAAATAGAAATGGAAGGAAAACTTCCATAGTCATCATTGTATGAGGCCAGCATTACTTAATCCCAAAACCAGAGAAAGACCCCACCAAAAAGGAGAAGCATAGACCAATATCCCCGATAAACATGGATGTAAAATTCTCACCAAAATACTAGCCAATAGGATCCAACAGCACGTTAAAAGGATCATTCACATGACCAAGTGGGATTTATCCTTGGGCTGCATGGTGGGTTCAACTTCCACAAATCAATCAATGTGATACATTACATTAATAAAAGAAAGGACAGGAACCATACGATCCTCTTAATAGATACAAAAAAGCATTTGACAAAAGTACAGCATCCTTTCTTGATTAAAATTCTTCACAGTGTAGGGGTAGAGGAAACATACCTCAATCTCATAAAAGCCATCTGTGAAAAACCCAGAATGAATATAATTCTCAATGGGAAAAAACTGAGAGCCTGTTCCTTAAGGTCAGGAACACGACCAGGATGCCCACTCTCACCACTATTGTTCAACATAGTGCTAGAAGTGCTAGCATGAGCAATCAGACAACAAAAAGAAAAGGCATCTATTTTTTTTTAAAGATTTTATTTATTTATTTGACAGAGATCACAAGTAGGCAAAGAGGCAGGCAGAGAGAGAGGGGGAAGCAGGCTCCCTGCTGAGCCCAATGTGAGGCTCCATCCCAGGACCCTGGGATCATGACCTGAGCCAAAGGCGGAGACTTAACCCACTGAGCCACCCAGGTGCCCCAAGAAAAGCCATCTAAATCAGCAAAGAAGTCAAACTCTCACTCTTTGCAGATGACGTGATACTCTATGTAGAAAACCCAAAAGACTCTACTCCCAAATTGCTAGAACTCATACAGGAATTCAGAAAAGTGGCAGGATATAAAATCAATGCATTTCTATATACCAACAGCAAGACAGAAGAAAGAAAAATTAAGGAGTCAATCCCATTTACAATTGCACCCAAAACCCATATGATTCCTAGGAATAAACCTAACCCAAGAGGCAAAGGATCTGTACTCAGAAAACTATAGAGCACACATGAAAGAAATTGAGGAAGACACAAAGAAATGGAAAAACGTTCCATGCTCATGGATTGGAAGAACAAATGTGAAAATGTCTCTGCTACCTAGAGCAATCTATACATTCAATCCAATCCCTATCAAAATACCATCAACTTTTTTCAAAGCAGTGGAACAAATAATCCTAAAATTTATATGGAACTAGAAAAGACCCCAAATAGCCACAGGAATGTTGAAAAAGAAAACCAAAGTTGGTGGCATCTCAATTCCAGACTTCAAGCTCTATTACAAAGCTGTCATCATTAAGACAGTATGGTACTGGCACAAAAACAGACACATAGATCAATGGACCAGAATAGAGAGCCCAGAAATAGACCCTCAACTCTATGGTCAACTAATCCTTGACAAAGCAGGAAAGAATGTCCAATGGAAAAAAAGACAGTTGCTTCAATAAATGGTGTTGGGAATACTGGGCAGCCACATGCAGAAGAATGAAACTGGACCACTTCCTTACACCACACGAAAATAGAGTCAAAATGGATGAAAGACCTCAATGTGAGAAAAAAAATCTATCAAAATCCTTGAGGAGAACACAGGCAGCAACCTCTTCTACCTCAGCCGTGGCAACTTCTTCCTAGAAACATCGCCAAAGGCAAGGGAAGCAAGGGCAAAAATGAACTACTGGGATTTCATCAAGATCAAAAGCTTTTGCACAGCAAAGGAAACAGTTAACAAAACCAAAAGACAACTGACAGAATGGGAGAAGGTATTTGCAAACGACATATCAGATAAAGGGCTAGTATCCAAAAATCTATAAAGAGCTTAGCAAACTCAACACCCAAAGAACCAATAATCCAATCAAGAAATGGGCAGAAGACCTGAACAGACATTTCTGCAAAGAAGACATCCAGATGGCCAATAGACACATGAAAAAGTGCTCAACATCACTCAGCATCAAAGAAATACAAATCAAAACCATAATGAGATACCACCTCACACCAGTCAGAACGGCTAAAATTAGCAAGTTAGGATATGACAGGTGTTGGTGAGGATGCAGAGAAAGAGGAACCCTCCTACACTGTTGGTGGGAATGCAAGGTGGTGGAGCCACTCTGGAAAAAAGTATGGAGGTTTCTCAAAAAGTTGAAAATAGAGCTACTCTATGACCCAGCAGTTGCACTACTGGGTATTTACCCCAAACATACAGATGTAGTGAGAAGAAGGGGCATATGCACCCCAGTGTTTATAGCACCAATGTCCACAACAGCCAAACTGTGGAAGGAGCCAAGATGCCCATAAACAAATGAATGGATAAAGAAGATGTGGTACATAACTACAATGGAATATTATTCAACCATCAAAAATAATGAAATCTTGCCATTTGCAATGATGTGGATAGAACTAGAGAGTATTATGCTAAGCAAAATAAGTCAATCACAGAAAGACAATTATCATATGATCTCATTTGCATGTGGAATTTAAGAAAAATACTGGAGGATCACAGGAGAAGAGAGGAAAAATTTAAAAAATATAAAATCAGAGAGAGAAACAAACCATAAGAGACTCTTAATCATAGGAAACAAACTGAGGGTTGCTGGAGGGGAGGGGTTGGAGGGATGGGGTAACTGGGGGATGGACACTGGGAAGGATATGTGATGTAATGAGCACTGGGTGTTACATAGGACTGGTGAATCACAGACCTGTACCTCTGAAACCAGTAACACATTGTATGTTATTTAATTAAATTTAAATTTAAAAAATATATTATCAAAGGATGTTATTCAATATATTTTTCTGAGTAGAAACTTATTTTTTTTAAAGATTTTATTTATTTGACAGAGAGAGAGATCACAAGTACGTACAGAGGCAGGCAGAGAGAGAGAAGGGGAGGCTCCTCGCTGAGCCGAGAGTGCCATGCAGGGCTCGATCCCAGGACCCTGAGATCATGACCTGAGCTGAAGGCAGAGGCTTTAACCCACTGAGCCACCCAGGTGCCCCTAGCAACCCATTTTATATTCCATTTCCACTTTCATAATGATCGCGTATACCACTGAAATTTATCCTCTATGGTTATGCTCACCAATGGTCTGACCATTTCATGTAGCCATTTTCCAAATTCAAACTTTGTATTAATTCACTCAGTTCTTCTGGGAAGCCAAAATGTGTGAGAGTAAGATCAACAGTGGTTCATGTATTATGGGCTCTTTTGAAACATGAAGCCAATCACTTGGGAAGGTTATAAAACGCCTGCTGTGTTACAGGCACTGTTCTTGTCATTGACAAAGGACCCGTTAAAATTTCATCATCAAAAACCTTCTTTGGAGAAGAGGACTTTTTTGGTGTGGCTTAGCTTGCAGAGATGGTGTTCACAAATATATTACAGAAACTATTTTAGTGGAAAATAATCTTTGATAAGTTGATGTGAGAATATTATTGCAGCATAAAGCATTCAAAATGGAACAAGTATCTCAGGCAAGAACAACCTTTCATATTATATGATGGACTAGTAAGTTAAAGAAAGGGGTCTTAGAATTTGAGATGTGCTTCCCTGTAAAAACATGTATTTTTTAATAGCCCTCAGTATTAGAAAAAAAAAAGTCAGTTAAATTTGAAATGACATTTAAATATAAGGGCACACAGCTTGTGATTTACAGAAACATTTGGAAAAACTGCCTGCAGACAGTTCTGTCTTCTTCCCTGGCTCCCCTAAGGTTAAACCATCAAGCCTGACCTGACCATCTTAGTGACGAACAATAGATGTGGAAAATAAGACTTTAGTGAGGAGTCTAAAAATATCCCTTTCATAAAAGCCAGAACTACATTTCCAGGACACAGACCTAGAAACCGCATTTCTTTGTTTCTCCTTTCCCTATTTTCTCTGTCTCACTAGTGATTTGGTTAATTAACACTTCACCCAAGGATTACATCTCTTAGAGGTTCAGAGGAGTGTGAAATTGCCCTCCTGGCAATGACAAGGATGAAGGAATATCCCAGTCTCACAGCTATTACTCTACATCTGGATTTAAAATGCAATATTTTAAAGAACATTTTCTCCGGGTAGAGAGAAATATTATTCTATGACAGTGACTCTCAAAGCGTGGTCTTCAGATCAGTAGTATCACCGCCATTCAGGAACTTGTTAGAAATGCAAATTAGGAAACCCCCTTCCAGACTTAACTGAATCAGAATCTTTGGAGCTGGGGCCCAATCTCCTGTATTTTAATAAACCCCTGAAGTGATTCTGATGATGCATAAAGTTTGAGAACCACTGGTCTGTGCAACTCCCTCATTACTGTTGCGTGTGAATATATTACTTAGTGATACAGGAAGACTTAGGTTAAATTTGTGATTCGTAATATAAATCTGAAATCATCACCTTCAGAAGTTAAACAGACTAGTTCAAGGCCGCAGGTCTCCATCAAGGTTTTAATCATTACACAGCTGTTTGGCACAAAAACGATTATCTTAGTAGATCCAAAAGGGAGGAAATGGCAGCTGAAGGGCGGCAGTACTTGTTTGAACAAACGCTCCCTGTGAAAGAAAGTACTAGGTAGTTTTAAATGCCATCATATTCATTTTCGAGATACTGCTTTATCTTTAAAAGAATTAGTTTATTTGAAGTTTTTGTTTCCTTGACCCTATCTTATGTTCCAGTCATGTCAACCAGCACAGTTGCTACTGTGGTTTTACAAAGTTGGTGTTATTTCTTCCAGATAAGGCAAATCTGTCAAGAGAATTGCTAGCTGTGATACCAAGGGAACACTGCTGGTGAAGAGGAAGTAGGAGTTGCCGAATAACGCTAATGGCAGAATTTTATCCCTATTGTCCCAATTTCCCAGGCTAGAAAGTGCAGCTACTTTCCCTTCTTTTGCTCACCCTCCACAGCTGATCTGTTCTCAGCCTCCTCCACTCACTGTCCTCATTTTGATTTTTTTTGCCACTGTGGCAACTCAGATGCTAATCATCTTTCAGCAAGCTGACCCTAAAATCAGGGACACAGAAAGGATGACCATGTCTATAACAAGCCAATTCTTTCATACTAGCTAATTGTCATCCTAGCTTCTAAAGTGATTCCAAGCACTTATTGCTCCTGTAATGCTAAATGAGCTGAATGGAAAAATCAAGAAGTGGGAGACTGTGGTGGTTTTGTTCTTTTAAAAACCTCTGCTGCCTGCTACCTCCCCCAACCCTGTCCAGCCACATACTACTTAATGATTGTACCAATTCATTCACTCATCTTTTTTTTTTTCATGCTGTTATGTGCCAAGAGCTGCCTTAAGCATAAAGGCAAGAGAGACAAAAACCAGACTTTGCTTGCAAAATTTGTCACCTAATGATAGCAATGTGTGGAGAGAGACATATCATTATATTTATATCTAGAGTTACATCCATTTATATGTGTATCTAGCTATCCACCTAGTTAGCTATTTTAGAAAGAACAGTGAAGGAAGTCCTCTGATGTAGCAACATTTGAACAAAGACATGAATGAAGTCATTGAGTAAGCCATATTGCTACATGAGGAAACTGTGTTCCAATATGGCAACTGCAGTCAACTGGGGGAAACAGAGGAGGCTAGTATAACTGGAGAAGGTTAAGGAAGGGGCAGGGGGAAGAAAATGAGAGCATAGGTAGCCAGATACAGATCAACAGGGACCACGAAGATTATAGTAAGGTATATAGATTTTATTTTAATTGAGATGAGAAGCTCTTAAAGGTTTGTGTTTTTTTTTTTAAGATTTTATTTATTTATTTGACAGACAGAAATCACAAGTAGGCAGAGAGGCAGGCAGAGAGAGAGCAGGGGAAGCAGGCTCCCTGCTGAGCAGAGAGCCCAATTTGAGGCTTGATCCCAGGACTCTGGGATCATGACCTGAGCCAAAGGCTGAGGCTTTAACCCACTGAGCCACCCAGGAACCCCTCTTAAAGGTTTTGACAAGAGAGGTCACATATTATGACTGATCTTTTAAAAGGATGACCCTAACTACCAGGAGTTGAAGCAAAGAGACCAGTTAGGAGACAATGTACAATAAACCCTTCAAGATCTAATGAAGTCATGAATCAGGGTCGTAGGGGTAGAGGTGGTGGTATTTTCCATTAGACTGAATGTGGGGAGTGAGAGAAAGGAAGGAGTTCAAGATAAACACAATGGTTTTAGACCTAAGGAAATTAAAGATGGAATTACCTTTAACTGAGGAGAAAATTCAGTGGGGACAGGGGTTGATGAGGTTGGGGAAAATAAGAGATTAGCTTTAGATTTCCTTTCTCAGATACCTAGAAATCAAAGTTAAATAAAAAAGGTAATAAATTTTTGGAGTCATTAATTCAGGTGAGAGATTTAAAAACATTTATCTCTAGTCACATTCTTGTCTAGAATCACACATTTTATTGTAGAGTGTTCAATATTATCATCCTTACTACAAATCAGGGACCGCTCATCTAAAAAAATAAGATTTTATTTATTTATTTGGGAGAGAGAGAGAGAGATACAGAGAGAACAAGTGGGAGGAGGGGCACAGGGATAGAGAGAAGCAGACTCCCCCCTGAGTAGGGAGCCCAACAGGGCACTTGATCCCAGGACCCCAGGATCGTGACCTGAGCCAAAAGCAGACACCTAACTGACTGAGCTACTCAGGTGCCCCAAGTGCTGTTCATTCTTCAAAAATAAAGCATACAGATATAGAAGAGAAAACCAAATATGACTATCACCTAGTCTTCTCAAATGTAACCATTGCCAACATCTGAATGTATGTATTTCCAAATTGTACAGATGTGTACACATATTACATACATATTAGTTTAAACCCTATGAAACTACTGCTATCCAATTATTTTGACCTAAAAACAACACTTATTTCAGCCTCATATACAGAGATATTAACACTATGAAAACAGAAATATGCAAAGTACATTTATCTATGCAGTTGTAAGATGTTTTATTTCAATTGATTATTTCAATTGATTCTCTTATGTTGCCCATGACAGGACAAAGCTAGAACAACAGACCATGAATTACAGTGCAAGGGAATAGGTAGTACAAAACACCTGAAAAATTCTACACAATAATATATCTGTATTATAGTGTAATATATCTTTACACAGATAATATATCTATATATTAAGGGTTATAAAATGGCCCCAGGCTACACCAAAATTACCAATAGACAAAATACTCAGGACTAATTTTTATTTTTTACCATGATTTTAACCAAAATGTACTGATTACCTTGTGTTCAGCCAAAAATGATTTTGACTGTATTATATATTCACACAAGTCATGTAGATCCAATCCTAAAACCTCTAAAAATGCTAAAGCCAAAGCTCTAAATGAAATATTTTAAAAACTCTGAATTTTTAAATAGATTCTATACCAGGGCACACCAAAACTGAAAATGACAGTGGTCATGGTCAACTTAAGCCATAAAAACATAACCTAGAATGGATGATCTCCATTCCAAGCCATGAAATGGAGTACTATGTTCAAATTCTTTTACCCAGAGACACAAAGTAATAAATCTCTCATTGTAGTGTGGCTCTCTAGGGAGTTCATGCCCTTCTAGTTCTCTCTGGATATCTCCTTATTTTTCTGTTGAAGATTGCAGCATTAATATAGCAAAACCCTTTTATTTACTTAAGCATTTTGACTGTGGTAATCAAATTCTCCATGACTGTGATTGCTAAGTTACACATTCATTCAGCTCAATGGTGTTTTTATAATATTTTTTGCAACAACAATATTAAACAAATTGGATAACATTGGTTGGTGGTCAACCATAATGCTAATGAGCTTGAGCTGATAAGTTTAATACTTCCCAAGGTTAACTCAGGGACACAGTCAATAATCTTAGCTGTGTATATCATTGGTCTTGCAGAGAGCTGGAAAAATTATGTGTAAACCAGCACATCTCTGTTTCATAAAAAATTACACACAGTAGATATCTCTGAGTTACTTGAGGATTAAATGTAAGATTACAGCATGTGAAAGCATAAACTATAAAACACTAAATAAATTAAGAGGTTATTGTAGTGACAAGATACAGCTAGCAAATGTAACAGAAGAACACATTGTTCTTTCAAGTTCAGTCTTTCGTTGTTTGCTGCTGTAGGTATTGTAGGTTTTGTTTTGTTGTTGCTTTATAAAGAAAAATTTTAAAACCCTGAATATACTGTAAGGAAGAAGAAAATAATTTCCAAAAAACCCACAAAGTTTTAGTCTTTTCTTGAAATGAAGCTTGTCATATAGAGATTACAAAGCTGCTAGACAACGATGGATTTTTTTCTCAATTAAGAAGATCATAAAATTCCTCCGAACTACAATTGAAATTAGGAACAACAGTTTGTCATTATTTCCTAGAAAAGTCATTACATTGTGATGAGTTTTCATTAACAAAGTTCCTATTTTGTAACATTGGAACTTTGTTATTTTAAGATGCAATTCTCTTAGTTACAGATAAAAAAAAGCCAGCTTTTTGATAAGTTAATATAAACAACATAAACAACAAAAACAAGGAAAAAAATGATTTTCCCTGGGAATTCATGTAAGACAAAAATCAGGTAGTAAATTATATTATAGAATATATAATAAGTTCCTTCCAAAAACTAAATTTTATAAATTTGTTAATATGTTTACTAATTTAAAACTGAACATAGTTTTTTCAACGTTTACAAAGTAGGAAAACAAACGTGTTTGGCATGTCATCTTATTTTAAAGAACTAAAATTGCTCTTAACTCCCATAATCCAAGAGGGACTAACCATGATCCAAACTGGAAAAATATTAGAACAAACATATGGTAAAGTGAAGGTAGTTAGAAACAGGTGGAGTCAAGGCTAAGGGATTATTCAAGATGGAAGAAAGGACCAGAGACTGAATAGGACTGCAGCTTCACTTCCAGGTGTGGGGTAAGAATTAGCTGTAAAGGGTCGCCTGGGTGGCTCAGTGGGTTGAGCCTCTGCCTTCAGCTCAGGTCATGAACTTAGGGTCCTGGGATGGAGCCCTGCATTGGGCTCTCTGCTCTGAAAGGAGCCTGCTTCTCCCTCTCTCTCTGCCTCTCTGCCTACTTGTGATTTCTCTGTGTCAAATAAATAAATAAAATCTAAAAAAAAAAAAAAAAAGAATTAGCTGTAAAGGCACAGACTGCCTCCTTCACTGATACTGGGACAGTTACCTACCTGATAAAATCAAGGACACAAAGGTGCCTTGCATCATTCTGTAAAATGGTAAAAATTAATAACAAAAGACATCAAGTGAATACAAGCAGCACCACTAGGCTCAGAAACCTCAGATATGAAGTTTTGAATTATGCCACCAAGCAAATTATTGTGACTAAGTGCAGTTTTATCTGAAGGTAAAGGGAAAATAAACTGTGTAATGAAACAAACTTAAATCAATAATATATAACAGCTTCATGACTAGTTGTAGCAAAGATAACTATAGTCATTATACATCTTATTAATATAAACTCTTTAATCTTCTTCTTTTACTAGTTTATATATAAAGCATTTGGTGATTTACCTTATTATTTGATATGTTCAAACATCATAAAAGGATAGTGACTGAGCTAATAAAGGAGCATGTATCACTCAGAGATGGATAAGAAATGTTTATGGGCAGGGAGACCATATAATTTATTGTCCTAACTGGGAAAATGTTAAATTCAAAAGGGATGTTAAAATAACAAAAAGTATAAGTTTTTTAAACATTTATTTATGTTAGTGAACCTAAGAAAGAGTCCTGCTCAAAAATTATTTTCCAAAATAAATTTTTTTAAAGGTTTTATTTATTTATTTGACAGAGAGAGACACAGTGAGAGAAGAAACACAAGCAGGGCAAGTGGGAGAGGGAGAAGCAGGCTTCCCGCTGAGCTGACAGCCCGATTGGGGGTGGGGTTTGATCCCAGGACCCCGGGAATCATGACCTGAGCTGAAGACAGACACTTAACCATCTGAACCACCCAGGCGCCCCCAAAATAATTTCTAAGAAATCACGTATCTGCATATATTAAACCAAACAATCCTTTTATTCGTATTCTGAATATTAAAGTTTAAGATAGGTGTGATGGTTATCATTATACATTCATATATTTTTATCAGGTATTTAACTATATATGTTTCTAGCAATGTACCACTAGTATTAATCTAAAGATGGTATTTTTGCAGTGTTGATTTGCTTTTAATTTTTTTTTACTTCAAAAAATCATTTGCAACTTCTTTAAAGTTGCATCCGATGGCTAATAAACTTCAACCTGTTGACAACTTCAAAAGCCTCTTCTCTCCAGGCATTAATAATGTTAATTGAGGAGAGTGTCTCTGGACAGGTGTCGAGGCGTCTGCTAAGCTTGAGCTAATTCTGCTAAATGGAGGCTATTCCCAGGACTATTTTTTCATAATGAAAGGTATAAATATTTAATTTCAAATATTTTATTTTTGCACCCATGCTGAATAACTTTGATAAATATGTTCCCAAGGGGTTTCTACATACGATGCTTTTTGAATATTTTACTGGGCTTAGATGCCACATTACCAGATTCTTTCCATTTTTCTCCTTTTCAGGACAGAATATAAATTCCCCCAGTTAAAAATATGAACTCCATCCAAATATCCACATACAAAGACTTAAAAACAAAGACAAAGCTGTGAATATGAGGAAACTTCTATATCCAAAAGTAAAACATCGACTAGGACAGTTGTCGTGCCTGCATAGGATGGCATATCTCACAGTCTTGTGTTTCTTGACATTCAAATGACATAGTGAAATGTTTACAACAGGGACAGCCTGTGGTCATGCTTATTAATACTTTCAGACCTTCCTTATGATGTGTAAGTTGTTTAACCAAGTCTCGGTTCCTTCTGGTGGAAAGATGGTGATAATTACAGCATTACTTTATAGGGTTTCTTCTGAATGCTAAAGGAGGGAATGGAAGCAACATTTTCAGTGCAATGGCTAGCCCTAATGGGAATGACGAAAATCTGCCACTGTCATTAAGTGAAAATGTTTTAAAGAGCATATTTCATTTTTGCAAAAAAGTATCCGCATACATAAAAATAGTCATCTCTGGATCTTGGAGTTACAAGTAACTTTCAGATTTTTCTTTCCTCTGTTACTTAATTTTACAGTAAGAAAGAATAAAACAGGTCATTTAAAAATTCATTTGGAGGGACACCTGGGTGGCTCAGTGGTTTAAGCCTCTGCCTTCGGCTCAGGTCATGATCTCAGGGTTCTAGGATCGAGCCCCGCATCGGGCTCTCTGCTCAGCAGGGAGCCTGCTTCCCACTCTCTCTCTGCCTGCCTCTCTGCCTACTTATGATCTCTCTCTGTCAAATAAATAAATTCTTTAAAAAAAATTCATTTGGAAACTCACAAAAATGGAGACTTTTGTAAAATGATTAAAATAATTTCCATGAGGATTATTAAGAGTGCTTAATCTAGGGGCACCTGGGTGGCTCAGTGGGTTAAAGCCTCTGCCTTCGGCTCAGGTCATGATCCCAGGGTCCTGGGATCGAGCCCCGCATCAGACTCTCCGCTCAGCAGGGAGACTGCTTCCTCCTCTCTCTCTGCCTGCCTCTCTGCCTACTTCTGATTTCTGTCTGTCAAATAAATAATCTAAAAAAAAAAAAGAGTGCTTAATCTGGAGTCTTGGAAACTATGAGAAATGTTTGACATTTCCTCTATATTTTCCCAATTAGCTATATTTGTAAGAAGAAAGACTAAATAGGAAATTTAAATACTTCATTTGAAAATGCATTTAGTGGAGCGCCTGGGTGGCTCAGTGGGTTAAGCCTCTGCCTTTGGCTCAGGTCATGATCTCAGGGTCCTGGGACTGAGCCCACATGGGGCTCTCTGCTCAGCAGGGAGCCTGCTTCCTCCTCTCTCTCTGCCTGCCTCTGTGCCTACTTGTGGACTCTATCTGTCAAATAAATAAATTTTTAAAAATCTTAAAAAAAAAGAAAAGTCATTTAGTTTATATTTTTATTTTATTAAAGAAATAAACTGGCTGTCAAATGAATGCAATAAAAAAGCCAGATATACTGCAATGCAAAACGGTGAGACACCTTATTATACTTGTGGAATTTAATTCAATAAAAGATTTTGGATTGACTTGAATAAATGGTCACCCATCTATATTCACTCTAAACTTGTACAGGTTCCTGAGACCATCTGGAAAGATCAAGGTGCAAATGCCAATAAACTTGTTTCCTTATCTGTTAACTAGGGATAACGAATCCTGTTAAGTGCCACCATAGGACTGTTTTGACCATCACAGAACACAGACAAAAGTCCTGAGAAAACAAATATCCTTCAGAAATAGGAAGCATTTTTTTTTTTTTACCATGGAAATCATCACGTATGTGTTCTATCATTCTCAGAAATTGAAAGCATACCAAAAATTATTGATTAAGAATGAAAGGAACCCTATCTGGATAAGTTAGGATAAAGATCTGCCTCCACAACAAAGATAAAAACATACAAAAGTGGTACAAAGTCTATTTCTTTCTCATGCTAGTTCCACATTTAGACTGCAGGCATGGTCTCACTCAAAGTCATCAAGATACTCCACAGTTAAACACCTTGGGCGCTGGTGCCGTGCTCCCCTCTGGCACACAGCCCTCCTCTACCAGTCAAAGCCTTCTGCTCTCCTGCATTTGGCTTCCAGCTTGTGTGAAGGGACAATAAAAGAAAGCCAGATTAAGCAAAAATTGCTTGTGCTCCTACTTTATTACCAAGAATTGAGCTAAACGGCCATGTGTAGCTGCAAAGGAGGCTGGGGACTATGGTCTCCAGGTGGGGTGCCCCCTATCATCAGGAAGAAAGGTGTAACAGATTTGGAGAGGCAACTTGCAGTCAAATACATCTCCTTACAGAGCACATGCGGCCCCTTAAAACCACAACATCCAGTAATAAAACTTGAAGGAATTTCGGGAAATTCATGATTAAATTTGCTTAGTGCCTAAGTCCTGCTGTTTATCTTTCACTATGTGCAGATTTTCTTTATTCTACAAGCTATACTGTAGCATAAGACAAAAAGAATAATTTTGACAAGTCTGGTACATTTCACAACGGTTTCTCTTCTTCTAGTCACAAAAGAACTCTACCCCATGACCACCTTTCTTGCCTCTCAAGAACTCCCTCTGTGGAACTTTGTGAGAACTATAGAGGAAATTAGGGTTTGAAGTTGGGGAACTTTGACAGAGTCTGTTAGGTATAGGAAGAGAGAGGGGGAGGAGTGTTTGAGCTATTTCAGAGAAAAACACATTTTATATGAAAAGCTTGTAATGCAGCTTAAAGATTTGGCAAAATGCCCCACAGGTGGTTTAACATGCCTTAGTAATGGGAGGTTGCTTTAATACTGCTCACAAGGAAGCAATTCCTTTGTTAAAGGGCTTTCCAATTGAATGAGTGTGCCCTCTGCTTACTTTAGGTCTTCCTTTTCTAGAAACTCAAGTTCATGGCTTAAAGCATGCCTGGAGACAGACCTAACCTTGATTTCTCAAGGGAAGGGAAAAAAAATCCTCACCTTTGATATGAAAATGGACTTAATAGATCAACCCATTAAGTCTTTCATTATTCTCAGGTATTATTGCCAGGATTAGGAATAACCTCACACCACACAAAACTCCCTCTGTTTCAAGAAGCATGTGGTTTGGGACAGAAGGTCTCCAATCTAATTTCAAAATTTCCACGGCTGCTGTAAATTACTTTGGGCAGAAAGGTAGTAGCAGACAAAATTCCTATGAAAGATATCATTTTAAATGTCATGGAGAGAATCAATAATAAAGGTTTGTAACATAAAGTTTCTTTTGGCAGATACAAGAATGAAGAGAGGTCTATAAAATTCTCAAAGGTCTCTTGTCTGATCCCCACAAAAGCAATTAACAGTAAGTGAACAGAACGAGGGACTTGAAAAGATTACAATAATTCCTCTATGATTTGAAGAATGAAAAATAATGGGAAGTTGTAAAAATGTGTTAGTCATTAAGCAGCTGTTTCAGAAATTGTGAAAAATAAGGGTGGCAGGAAGTCAGAGGATTGAGAAATCAGACATAGGCTTTTTTTTTTTAAGTTTTACAGAAATAAAACTTATTTGAAAAACAAAACAAAACAACACAAGAAACCTCTGGGAGGTATTAGATATGTCTATTCCCGTGTTTGTGGAGATGGTATCACAGGCGTTTGCCTACGTTCGAACTCATATTGTACACTCAATTGTACACTTTAAGTACGTGCAATTCTTTGTCTATGGATTCTACTTCAATAAAGCAATTCAAAACATAGATGCAAAAAAGCACACAAATCTTAATTATACAGCATGATACATTTTTACCAAGTAGACACACTCACCTAAGTGCCACCCAGATGAAAAAGTACAGTATTTACCAACACCTTTAGGGCCCCATCAGGCCCACTTCCACTAAGTGGCATCATAAAAGCAGCCACTACTCTGATTTCTGATACCTTAGATTAGTGTTGCCTTGTCTCGAATGTAACATAAACGCAACTGTACCCTGAATACTCTTTTATACTCTTTTCCTGGTTCCTATGGCTAAATATTAGGCTGATGCTCATACATGTTATAGTTTACAATAGCAATTTAACCCCTCTCATTGCTGGATAATGCTCAATGTAAAGATTTCTCAATTTGTTTATTCTTTCTAGAGGTGATATGTACTGAAACTCCAGTGTATTTTTTTTTAAGTTTTTTTTTTTTTTTATTCAAGTAATCACTACACCCCATGTATGGTTCGAACTCAAGTCCTCAAGATAAAGAGACGCATGCTCTTCTGATAAGCCCACCAGGCACCCCTGAAACTCTAGTTTGGAGAGAGTGTATGAATAATGCTGCTACAGACATCTTTGTACAGATATTCTTTTATCTATTGATGCGTGTACATACACACATTACTTTGGGTTATACACTTAGGAGGTGAATTCCTATGTCACAGAGCGTATATATGTTCACATTTAGAAGATACTGTCAAGGAAGTTCCCAAAGCAATTTTATCAGTATTCACTCCTACCAGTAGGATATGATGGGTCCAGTTACTCCCACATCCTCAATAATCCTTCAAACTGTCAGGCATCTTAGTTTTATGCATTCTGATTGGCACATGCTCCTAACTCATTTTGCTTTTAAATTCTCAAAAAATTTGCATTTATGCATGTAAGAATAGGTTATCTATGATTTAGGGGCAGTGAATTAATTATATAAAGTAAATTAACATAATCGATCATTGCAAATTTTAAGTATTCTGTAATATGTATACATATACATGCTTCATATATATTCTCCTCTTTCTTTCTCTCTCTATATATTCATATGTTCTCTCTTTCAACATATATGAAGAGAAAGAGATGGATTTTGGTTGGTGACTTATTTACATACTTTATCTTAATAGCAATTTATTCATTTGAGTAGACATTTTATGACCTTCATTATCCCTCATTTGGGAACCAAATGAAACATTTTCTACATTTCCAATTCAGTGAATTGGTTGTATCATAAAATATAATCAAATTATTCAGAGAAACAGTTTAAATTAATAGCACATGCTGGGTCTCGATCACAAACTTTGGTTCAAGAAGTTTATACGCCTTTCCATTTAAGGAGTTGGGTTATTATGCTCCAACTAATGGGAAATTAATAGATTTTTAAAGTTCTGCAAGCAATAAAGATCTTACACCCTTGCATTATTTTTAATTATAAAATGTTATGGTTGATTTCCTTCCATGTTGATCTATACACAAGGGTATAATTTTAAGTGGATGTAAACTTTTCATCAAAACACAAGGAAAATTCAGTTTATTCCTAAAAATTGTTCAGAAACTAAGTCAAGTCTGTAATTTATCACTCATAGATTTACTGCTAAAGAAGTAGGTGGCAGAAAAATTAAAATGTCCTTATATTTCACCTCCTTGAAAGAAGGGAACTGAACATGAATTATCACTGTTTCCATGGGTCTAGAAAAGAATCTTAAAAATAATAAGGGCTTAACAAGTGCTTTTTGAATTGCTCTTATTCTCTGTTATAAAACAGTCTGATAATAAAGTAGACTAATCTATACAGCTTTCAAATGATCTAAGGTGAAAAATGACTGAATACGAAACATGGACCTACAGATTAGTACTCAATAATATTAATTTATCCTTGGGACAAATGGAGCAATCCATTATCACTGTGTTCAAGATGACTATCTTATTGCTGGCAGTACAGTATTTTGTCTGGTTTGTCAAGAATTAGATCCAAACCTTTTGAGAGAGACTTAAGTTTGGTCCCAATGCTTTTCTCCCCATACCACGTGTTTCCCCATGTGACTCTGTAGTTCTTTCCACTAGATGCAGAGTTTACTTTCCCTTTCCTTGACTTTGGGTCAACCATGTGACTCGCTTTGGCCGATATGTTTTAGGAGTAGTGATGTAACCAAAGGCACGAAATCTAGTTCCTTGGTAGGGTTTACCCTTCTGCCATCATCTTAAGAAGACACGGGGTTAAAAACAAAAAAAAAAAGAAGAAGATGACGATGACACAGGGTCTCAGAATGAACCCATGTTGACTGAATGCAGGAAGGAACCACACCCAGTGGAATTTTCAATGTGAAACAGTCAGGAGAGATCATCCAGTTCACAGTTAACCTGCGTACTCCTGAGTGTGAAAACAAATACTAATGATTGCATGCTACCAAGTGGGTTATTCAGCATTGTTGTAGCAATTGATGATTGATACAGTTCTTAAAGGCAGACACCACGTTGAATTCAAGTTTGTCCATAGCACTTATCCAAGTGCGAATTCCTAGTAGGCAACCAATAAATGACTATGAGATGAAACGTTTGAAAAGATCTGTTTTAGAAACTTTAAGCTTTAAGGACTTTTCTTCTCAGTATTTTACTACAAAAATTTTAGAACAGAAAAGTTCAAAGAGTTGTCCAGGAAACATCCATATAGTCATCCCCTCGATTTGCAAACCCAGCATTAACTTTCAGATGTCACTTTCAGTAACTGAACAAAACTGGCTAACTAAAGAATCTAGCTACAACTGAAGAATCTAGTAAAACAGTCATGTACTGTTTCTCCATAAATTGTAGTTATCGTATTGGCTCATCCCTTTTCCTTCTATTTCCTAATGACTCAAAAGAGAAACAGATCAAGACTAGTGCACTCAAGGATGACTGTTGCATATATTCTCTATTGGGAATTTAGAAAGATCAATTGAAATGATGAAGACAAATTACACACCCAAATCTAAATCATATACATAATATAACTAACTGTACAGTTTGGTAAGAATGGTTTCTGTCATTCACTATCTGTCCTGGCCCAGTTCTCCTATGAAATGCCCAAATTAATCATTTTCAGGCAAGGAAGAGAGGAAACCTCTTCCATGAAGTGGAACTAGGCTAGTCCAGCCGTTCCTCAGCCTTCCTCTAGATTTAGGCCCCTTCTAGACCTGGACTAGAATTTAAAAGGGTCATGATGAAGGGGAAGAAGTAATTTACATTTCAGAGCTTACCACTCCACCTGACACACATGTCTAGCAATAAAGACTTTCATGTGTATGAAGCAATGTAAATAAATGATGTAACTGAGGGACTACAACTGGGATGGATGACTCCCTCAGCATGGTATCCATCCCTGTGCTTACAGGATATTGTAGGAGCACAACAAACATGCATTTAACTCACACGGATTCAAGTATATACACTCAGGCTCATTGAAAAGAACTGAGGAATGAGAGACAGAAACAGAATTAAAACAGTGTCAGTGGTTCTGTTATTTATTCCATTCAACCAAATGGGTCACAAAATAAATGTGCACTAGGAGTTACATTTCTACTCTCCCTTTAATTCACCTCACTCCATCTCTGAATTCCTCTATTTGTGTAAGCTTCTTGCTGTTATGAGAGTGATTCCACTGTTTATATATTTTTGAAAGATTTTATTTACTTATTTGACAGGGAGAGAAAGACAGGGAGAGAGAGAACACAAGCGGGGGAGAGGGAGAGGGAGAGGGAGAAGCAGGCTTCCCACTGAGCGGGGATCCCGATGCAGGGCTTGATCCCAGGATCCCGGGATCATGATCTGAGCTGAAGGCAGATGCCCAACGATTGAGCCACCCAGACACCCCAATTCCAGTTCTTAAAAATACACATTTTCTCATACAGTAGCACTTTTAAACACAAGCCAACTGCCTAATCTCTTGCCAAACTGAAGAAAGAGAGCTCCCCTCAAGCTGGAAGAAAAGCTGCCAATGAGATGGGGTGTCCAGACAAAACCAACCTCTGTAATCTTAAGAATGATCAAAGGTCTTTCTCTGACTTATCTTGCTTAGCAAAATATTCTCTAGCTCCATCTATGTCACTGCAAATGGCAAGATTTCATTCTTTTTATGACTGCATAGTATTCCATTGTGTGTATATGTGTATACATATATAAATATATATGTACATGTGTATATACCCACACACACATGCACACACATATACCACATCTTTTTTATCCATTCATCAATCGATGGACACTTGGGCTGTTTCTGTAATTTGGCTATTGCAGATAATGCTGCTATAAACATCAGGGTGCATGTATCCCTCTGAATTAGTATTTTTGTATCCTTTGATTAAATACCTGTAGTGCAGTTGCTGGATTATAGGACAGTTTTATGTTTAACACTCTGAGGAACCTCCATACTGTCTTCCACAGGGCCTGCACCAGCTTGCATTCCCACCAACAGTGCACGAGGGTTCCCCTTTCTCCACATCCTCGCCAACACCTGTTCTTTCTGCTGTTGCTGTTTTAGCCATTCAGACAGGTGTCAGGTGCTATCTCATTGTATTTTTTTTAAGTTTCCATTTAATTCCAGTTAGTTAACATATAGTGTGATATTAGTTTCAGGTGCACAATACAGTGGTTCAACACCTCCATACGTCACCTGTTTTCCAAAGTGGCTGCACCAGTTTGCATTTCTCATCAACAGTATAAGACGGTTTCCCTTTCTCCACATCCTCACCAACACCCACACGATTCCCCTCATATGTGGAATTTAAGAAACAAAACAAATGAATAAAGGAACAAAAGAGAGTCAGAGGCAAACCAAGAAATAGACAGTTAACCCTAGAGAACAAACTGGTCACCAGAAGGGAGGTGTGTGAGGGGATGGGGGAAACAGATGGTGGGGATTAAGGAGGGCACCTGCGATAAGCCGCTGGTGATGTACAGAAGTGTTGGATCACTATGTTGTACACTGAAACTAACAGTATTCTGTGTTAACTGGAATTTCAATAAAGACCAAAAAAAAGAATAATCAAAGGTAATTCTGACTTCAAATGATACTGCATAGACTGATTTTAAATCTAACCCTCACGCTGAATTGACTTCTGTCTCCTGGGATGAGATTAAAATCTCTATCTCCCAAATGAATTCTAGAATCTCCAATCTCTCGTGAAGAGTTACGACTATTATCTACATTTTAGATTGAATTAATATTTACCAAGTGTTGGTGTTAATACATGAATCATACCTTTACTGTTTACCATCTATGAAATAATTTTAGTAGTCATTTGCCTAATTTTCATCTCTTCTACTAGATAGTGAGATTCTAGACATTTTTTTCTTTTTGCATCCCTCAGAGTATAAGCACATTTCACTGAACAGTGTTGTGAAAGAAGAAGCAAATTAACTCAAAAACCACCCATGACTACTTTCCCACCAGATCATACTGACATCCAACAGGACATTAAATGTAAACAGATACCTAACATTTGGGAATATGAATATATACTTTTATATTATACTAAATCAAAATAGAGTGAGACTGTCTTACCTTAAAAAGAAAAAAAGGAACAGGAAAAGTAGTATGATATAACAGTCATGTCACATAGGAGATCTAATATGATGAGAAATAGATCTTCTCTTATCGAATCCATTGAATTTGAAGGATTGACTTGGAAAAATATAGACCCAGAAGGAAACAGTATAATACTCTATAATGCTGACATTTATTAACTACTTAAAACAATCTTATGAGGTAGGTACTATTCTTATCCCTATTTTACAGATGAAAAAAAATATCATGAGAAGATAAGGAGCTTGCCTAACATCATACAGCTAATGTCAGTGCTGGAATTTGAACCCAGGCAAGCGGGCTCCAGAACCTGTATATACAATCTCTCCATCACAGTACCCAGTGCCAGGTATATGACACTAACAACCTTTATCTACACAAATGATTTCCTTTTTTGCCCTGACGGGAGTGAGACTTCTTATATGCACATATGAGATGCTGAATATCAACAATCCATTTAAGAAACATAATCTCAAAGCAATGTAACTGAACATGAAATAATAATGCAGAAAAAAAGAAAAACCTTTAGAAGCATTTCTAAATCTAACACTACATGAGAAAATAATGCACCAATCAGCAAAATATGTCCCTTGGATCAATTCTATGCTGTAGATGCAGCTTACAAGGAAAAGGAGTAATTCCAAGGTACTAACAATTCATCAATAAAGGTTTTATGAGTAAAAACAATAGCACCCATTATAGTATTGTAACTGTTCTACTGAAGTCCAAATAAAAATCTAAGCATATTGATGGTCTTTCTAATCATGAATATTTCAAGCATGCCATTACTTCTTTTTTTTTTCTTTAGAATTCAGAAGTTTAATAAACAACCACTAAACATAACATCAAAGCATTTGCAAACAGTTTCTACAGAAAGGCAAAGGTCAGGTTTTCATCCTAAACTCCTTTAGATGATCATTAACAGCCCCACCCACCCCACCACCCCCCATCCCCACATGTCCACAACACTACACTCTTCTAGTCATGAATGCATGCCATTACTTCTTGAACTCATGTTCTAACTACAATTTCTCTGTAGACATCATTATTCCTTACGGTTTAGTATCCTTCGGACTGGCAAGACACGCGCTCCTAGAAAGAATGAATACAGGTTGGATCTTGCCATTCACTTAGGAAAGGGTCCATCACTGTGTTTTCCTTACACCTAGAGGTAGATGTGATTCTAAATGTTTCTATATGTGTAAGTAAATTCACAGTTCCCAGTATTCATTCTAATGCAAATATCTGGCTGGCTGTTCCCCATTTTCTCCCTTTCTCAGATCTGTTCTTCCCTTTGCTCTGCTCATTCCTTTCCCATGTAAGCACATACAGCTACTCAATAAATATTTGTTGAATATTGAGTAGTATCACATAAACAAAAATCCCCAAACCAAACCACTTCACATGCTGATTTTTTGGCTTTCAAATACCATTCATGATTACTTTTCCTACACCCAAAAGAACAATTTCAATCCAGTCAATCTCCTGATTTTACTTGAGGCCATTTTAATGTAACCCAGAACTTTTGTTAAACTACGCATGTCCTTTACAACTTCTAGCTTTAAGACAGATGTGGCTGGAATCTAGTACAGATTAACTCAGCCAATAAAGTCCTAAGGTAAATAAAGAGGGTGTTCTTGATTTCCGATAAACTTAAATTCAATAAGGAATACATTTTCATTTTTATTCCTAGCCCTTCCATTTAGACCCCAATAGGTGGATCTTCATTTTTTTAAAGACTTTATTTATTTATTTGAGAGAGAGAGAGACAGACAGAGAGAGAACACTAGAGAAAGGGAACAAGCACAAATGGGGGGGCCAAGGGAGAGGGAGAAACACGCTCCCTGCTTGGCAGGGAGCCTGCTGTGGGGCTCGATCCCAGGACCCTGGGATCATGACTTGAGCTGAAGACAGAAGCTTAACCCAATAAGCCACCCAGGCATCCTGGGTCTTCATCTGTACATACTTTAAAAGTTGGTTGTTTTTTTTTAACTTCAATATTATAAAATGTCTGTTTCACCTTTATTACAATATACAGTTAGGCTTCATTAAGTATAATTTGAAAATTATGTAAAAATATCATTTTAATAGGTTAAATGTTACTTTCACTGCTTGCTTTTCAAATTGTGCCTTAAACAACCAATCACCGATATCACCAAATATGTACTTACACTGAAAAAGGAGCTTCTACCATTAAATATTCAAGCTTCAAAACTCGCAGATGGATGGTTTCCAATTTGCAAGAGGTAGTACAGAATGCTTTCAAATGTAGTTAAGAAGAAAACTCAACAAAGGCTAATCCTTTGTGGGTGGAAATTTCAGTCAAGAGAAAAACAATTTTGTAGGAACAGCATTAAAAAGAACAAACTTTTTTAATGCTACAGGAAATAGAAATACAGTTTTCCAAAACTTAACATAAACAAATGTGTGTCACCACATTACAGGACAAACAGGTTGTGTGCCTATCAAAAAGTCAGTAAGAAAACACCTTTTTAACACCTCCCAATGACCTGACCTAAGTCAGTGAAGTTCATACCCAGAGGTGAAATGATACTGTTTCTTCAGATATAAGTGGGAAAAACTTTCAACAATACTGAGGTTGTCCCCATGAAAGAGATGAAAGGTGATTTGGGACAACTAGGCCAGTACAGCATATTGGCTGAGGGTACGGAATCTTTAGTTGTACTGTCTGGACAATCGTGATTTTTACTCATGTGTGAGTAAATTGTGCCACCTTTCCAGTCTCAACTTGTTCATTCTAAGTCATTCTAAATTAATAGAATTCTACAGAAAGAATAAACAAGTAGTTGTATATAAAGCTCTTGGAGGGGCACCTGGGTGACTCAGTGAGTTAAAGCATCTGCCTTCAGCTCAGGTCATGATCCCAGGTTCCTGGGATCAAGCCCCGCATCGGGCTCTCTGCTCAGCGGAGAGCCTGCTTCCTCCTCTCCCTCTGCCTGCCTGACTACTTGTGATCTCTGTCTGTCAAATAAATAAATAAAATCTTTAAAAAAAAAAAAGCTCTTGGAACAGTGTCTATGCTATGGGAGAGCTGGAGTTATGAGTTTGAGATGGCACTAAGACTTGTTAAAACTGGTGCTATATTTACTTAACTTTATAGAAAAATTCAAGGCAGGGGTGACAACAGGGATATCCACAGTGTGCCATCAGCAGTCCCAACATCTGCCCAAGTACACACAGTATTTTGCCCCATCACCCAACCAGAGCGTAAGCACTGAGGCACCTGTGGGTCACCTGAATGTAGAATCTACAAACCCGTCCTCCTAATACTATGTTATACGGTCCCAGTCACACAGGCCAGAGTACTGCAACCAATGCAAAGCTCCCTTAACACAGGTGCAGTTCCACCCGACCAAGGAGGCAGACCCAACGTTCCTCATTTTTATTGACTGTTTCCAGGGCAACAATGCTGCAGAGCCCAGTGTCATTCTCAGTGAGGTCTGCGTCAATGCAGACCTGATAGTATTCACTTACTCACAGTCTGTCATGTAGAAAGTCCTCTAAAAATGTTACCTTGTTAGTCCTCCAATTAGCAGACAGATAATATTCTGTGTCAGTTACTGCACAGTCTCACTATCAGTGAAGGTACTGTCAATAATACATGAAAGTGGAGGTGCCTGGGTGGCTCAGTTGGTTGAGAGTCTGCCTTCAGCTCTGGTCATGATCCCAGGATCTTGGGATGGAGCCCCGAATCGGGCTCTCTGCTCAGTGGGGAGCCTGCTTCTCCCTCCCCATCTGCCTGCCACTCTACCTGTGTTCCTTCTCTCTCCTTGTAAAATAAATAAAATCTAAAAAAAAAAAAAACATGAAAGTGAAGACTGCCAGATGAATTTAAAGTATCCACTGAGTACTGAGACAGTAAGCATATGTTGAGAGTAGGAAGAATGCCCTTTTTGCCTGCTAAGTTATCTGTTTCCCTCCTTGCTCTAGTAAAAGACTTCCAGTTTTTCTTTGGGAGGTCCATTCTTACCACAATCTCATATAGTTCTGGTGGGGACGGCCCACCCCTCTATCTAAGGGTAGGACTTGCATTGCAAGCTTGTGGCCCTGAGAGTAATCCAAGATTGACGTGTAATTCAAGTTAGACCACTGAGGGTCACCTTGGAATTTTACCCGAGTTGTTTCAAAAGAGATAGGTTTGCTCAGCCACTAGTTCATCATGATATGGCTTCTGAGGTGAGCGTCAGTGGCCAGGCACTGAATGGAAAAAGCCTGCCTGTGAACAGAGGATGCACAGATCAAAGCCATTAAAAAGGATGAAAAGACAGCAGAAACTGAAGTCTCTGGAATTTTCAAAAACAGAGGTTAGTAAATCCATTCGAATTTGGTTTCTGTTGAGTCTGCAAGATTCATGACTAATCCAGGGAATGAAGTGTGAGGAGAGATGCAAATGAAAAGATGGGCTGTTTAAATGGAAAGAGCATCCTCGCCAACATCTATCGTTTCCTGACTTGCAGAGAAAGGGGAACCCACCTGCACTTTTGGTGGAAATGCAAGCTGGTGCAGCCACTCTGGAAATCAGTATGGAGGTTCCTCAAGATGTTGAAAATAGAGCTACCCTATGACCCAGCAATCGGCACTACTGGGTATTTACCCTTAAGATACAAATGCAGTGATCCGAAGGGGCACGTGCACCCTAATGTTTATAGCAGCAATGTCCACAATAGCCAAACTATGGAAAGAACCTAGCTGTCCATCAACAGACGAATGGATAAAGAAGTGGTGTGTGTGTGTGTGTGTGTGTATACACACACATACATACACACACACAATGGAATACTATGCAGCCATCAAAAGAAATGAAATCTTGCCATTTGCAATGACATGGATGGAATTAGAGGGTATTATGCTGAGTGAAATAAGTCAATCAGAGAAATACAATTATCATATGAGCTCCCTGATATGAGGAAGTTGAGAGGCAATGTAGGGGGTTTGGGGGGTAGAAAAAGAATAAATGAAACAAGATGGGATCGGGAGGGAGAAAACCATAAGAGACTCTTAATCTCACAAAACAAACTGAGGGTTGCCGGGGGGTGGGTTGGGAGAGGGTGGTGGGGTTATGGACATTGGGGAGGGTATGTGATATGGTGAGTGCTGTAAAGTGTGTAAACCTGGCGATTCACAGACCTGTACCCCTGGGGCAAATAATACATCATATGTTAATAAAAATTTAAAAAAAAATACTGCAGACCAAAAAAAGAAAAGGTAAGAACAAAAGCCACAACAAAGAGTCGTAGCAAGCCACAACAAAGAGTCGTAGCAAGCCCGTGCCAGTGTAGAGCCGGGGTGGAAGTGTATTCATGACTGAAAGAGCTGGCCTGACTGACTAGGGCTAAGGCTGGGAAGGGGGTAGGTTAACCCCTTCTTGAGAATTAGCCACTCATGACATCCCCAGCACAGATGAAAGGTCTAGCATAAAGCAAGGATGAACCGCAACGGCTCCACCCCTGGGAAAGATGGGCAGAACTTCTGAGCACAGGACATATTCCAGTGTGCTGGCTGAGACATGGTGCTTGGCCTCTCAAAGGCATTAGAATCACAGTAGGCATGGAGAAACCCTTGGTCATCCAAGAGACAGAGACAGAAGCAGATCAGCGAGAGACCAGACCAAAAGTGAAACGGATATTTAAGAAAACTACTACCTGATTGCACCAAAGAATTCTCCTTGGATTCAGTCTGAGTAGCCTGGAGATAAAGGACGATCATGGCTACTATCTGAGATAGGACTAGTACAGGGCAGGTTTTCCCTTTTGATCTTAATAGGAAAAAAAAAAAGTTTTCCAAAACTATGGTCTAAGAAAAATATAAGGTGAATGCAGTTAAAAGAAAACTTTCATAAATACATTTCATTCATATGAGATGAACACTTTAAAAACAAAACCGGAGAATTTCTCTTATTATTAGGTGAAAATACTACTACTTCGCATTTGGGATGGGGCTTTAGATATTCACATGGAAAAAATACAAAGTGAAAAAAAGCAGCAACACAAATAGCAATAAAATATTTCTTATCTTACTGGCTAACAGAAAAATATTAATGAGATACTGATAAACTACAGACTGGAAATCAAACTTGAACATACACAAGCAATCATTACAGGGGTCACATGATATACTCTAGACACAGCTTTTTTATGAATCAGGTAAGATAAAAAGTATATATTTGGGACATCTGGGTGGCTCAGTCATTAAGTGTCTGTCTTTGGCTCAGGTCATGATCCCAGGGTCCTGGGATCGAGCCCCATGTCAGGCTCCCTGCTCCGCAGGAAGCCTTCTTCTCCCTCTCCCACTCCCCCTGGCTTGTGTTCCCTCTCTCACTCTCAGTCTGTCAAATAAATAAATAAAATATTTTTAAAAAAGTATATAGTCAAAAGTAACAGTATATAGAACATCATGCTTTAAAACTGCAAAAGATTTGGGGCACCTGGGTGGCTCAGTTGGTAAGCATCTGACTCTTGATTTTGGCTCAGGTCATGATCTCAGGGTCCTGAGACCAAGCTATGTGTTGGGTTCCACGTTCAGCGTGGGGTCTGCTTGGGATTCTCTGTCCACCACCTGCCTAGCCCCACTCTCCCACATGTGTTTTCTCTAAAATAAATGAAATACTTTTTAAAAAAATTGCAAAAGATCCAAAGTTGAATATTTTAATTCTTTGCTTTAAGCCATGTTTTTAATAGTCTATTATAATCTCATCACAGTTTACTTCCTGATGTTGACAATAAGCATATATTTAATGAATGCTTACTAGGAATATACTGAGTAGTTTCATATATGCTTTCTTATTATCGGAATTCCCTCAGACCCCAGGAAACCATGAGTTGAAAATGGTATCATATTAAAAGGAAATAACCTAGATTTCAGTGGCTCTCTTCCCAGGTACTGACAAAGAACCTCTACTTGCTTGCAAAAGTCACATGCAGTTATATCTGAGAGTCTGCAGGTGTTAACTTACGTGTGTTCACATCCGTGCCTAAGTACCATTATATCCACAGGCAATGGTATACACTGGAAACTTCTTTTTGTTTCCACTCATGGCTGGACACCCTGTTACTCTGTCAGACACCAAGAGACAACTCAGTCTCTGCTAGTCGTCCTCTAAGTGTCATCGTGTCCTCCTTCAGTTGGGCCAGACATCTAGTGTTGTCGCTGACCACTGCAAACAAAGCAAGCACGGGCACACGTCCGTTGGCAAAGCTGGTCAGGAGTGGTGTGGTGAAGTGGTGTGCCAAGTGCCTCCCTCTCCTCATATCCCACAACATCTTTGCGGGTCCTAATGTTTTACAACATTTTTATTGGAAGTGCTCCTTCCGGTTTTGGTTTTTAACTTTAATCCCTCCACCCTGTTATTTTTATCCCAATATTCCACAGGACTTTTGCAGGGAAAAGGGAAGGTGGAGAAATTGCATCAGATGACAAATCTCAAAAGGGGATATCGTGTTTAATGTACTTTTGACTACTATTTTATCGTTTCATTTATTTATTTGAGGGAGAGAGAGCAAAGGGAGAGGGAACAACAGACTCGCCTGCTGAGTTTGTAATGGGACATAGGGCTCAATGCGGGATTCAATCCCAGGACCCTGAGATCATGACCTAAGCTAAAGTCAGATGTTTAACCAAGTGAGTCACCCAGGCATGGCTACTACTGACCATTCTTTATTTTTTTTTTTTTTTAAGATTTTATTTATTTACTTTACAGACAGAGATCACAAGTAGGCAGAGAGGCAGACGGGGGCGGGTGGGGGGTGGAGAAGCAGGCTACATTGGGTTCTGTGCTTGGCGTGGAACTTGCTTGAGAGTCTTTCTCTCTCTCTCTGTCTTCCAAAAAAGAGAGAGAGTTAGACTTTTTCATGGCACTTTGCCCAGAGGCTTATTTTGCTTGGACCAGTAGTGGACCCCACTTGCCATTTTCCCCACCACTGCCTGCTGCCCAACACCTTGTCAGGTTCATCCTGGTTCTGATGCCTGGGAGTTCTGATGCTTCTAACCTGGTAGTTCATATGAATCACCTGTGTAGGGTTGTTTTTTTTTTTTTTTTGGTTTTGTTTATGTTTTTCTTTTAAAATTTTATTTATTTATTTGACAGAGATCACAAGTAGGCAGAGAGGCAGGCAGAGAGAGAGAGGGGGAAGCAGGCTCCCTGCTGAGCAGAGAGCCCGATTCGGGGCTTGATCCCAGGACCCTGGGATCATGATCATGACCTGAGCCGAAGGCAGAGGCTTTAACCCACTGAGCCACCCAGGTGCCCCTCACCTGTGTAGTTTTAAAAGGCACAGACAGCTGGGCCAAAACACAAAGAATGTTCTGATGAGATAGTTCTTGGATCTGTATATAAACAGTGACAGAATAACAGCAACCAAACTTCTCTGGGGATAATTATGATAAGCGCCCCAGTGAGGCCCAGCCTAACGAGAAGCAGGAGGGATTTAGGAGGCTGAAGCCCATCAAAACAGCCTTTCTTCCAGTGGGTTTTAAGGTATGTCCCTACATCATATATGAAAGTGAAGTTCACTATTGCTGCTGAGCTCTTGACTTGGTAAATAAAAGAAAAACAACACCTTTACTCCAGCTGGTTGGAATGCTGCCCTTAAACGAAAGACCCATACTTGGAGCTCTGTTACCTACTTACAAGATTTCATGATCTCCAAGTGTCAGTCCTGATTTCCCAGTGTGGACTGTTGTTTCCTTCATTGCCATGGTCACCAATTAGGAAATCAACACCATTCGATTTTGGATCCTACAATAGAAATGTCTCCCCTGGAATACCGTCCCTGCATTTTGCATTCTGGTTTTACACTCTGTCCCCACTGCCAGGCTTGGATTTGCTACTTAAGCTAATAATTGAGATGAGACCATCCTCTAGAATATCTCTGTCCAAATGGTTATGTCTAGTTTTACGATGGCTCTTTTTAATCTGCTCTGTCTCATGAGTGTCAGACTATAATCAGCAAGGTCTGGAAATACTTCATCATTTTCCTATCCCAGACCACAGAGGAAGAATTGATAGCAGTTCCTAATGTGCTAGTGCAGGCCATAAGAATTACTGAGATTCAGAATCAGGACTAAACCATTGACAGCCAAAGCACAAGGGAGTCTGAGATGGTGACCCTGATACTGGGCAGGGACAAAAAGCGGTCAGCAGGACCAGGGGCAATTTGTGTTCGGTGAGGATGTCATACCCGGAGCCACATGGTTAAACTTGGTGACATCAGTACCCAGATGCCTGTAGCCAGTCTGTTGTTGGATGCGCAGTTTACAACTCCTGCTCAGCACCCAGCTTCCTGATTTTAGGAAGTATCTGGTTTGAAAGTCACTGGAGGAGTAGTTTTCTAACTGTAGTGTTTGCATGGCCTGTACAAATGCAGGTTCAGATGCCCTGGATACAAGATACTCTGATTCATTAGGTCTCTGATAGGAGCAGGGAATTGCATTTGCTGGGGGGAAAAGAAGCCTTGATGATTTTTATACAGCTGGTCAGGAATCGTACCTTGAGGAACTCTAACCCTGGAAAATATGGCCTAAAATTTGAAGCCTCAGATAGGAGGCAAATCATTTTATTTGTCCGGGGAAGGGGAATGTAAACTTTGGTTGCTAGGCATGGCCTGAGAGGACCTGCTGAATTTGTTACAAGTGTTACGGGATAAACTGAGGCACATTACAATTTTGAAGTGTTTCTTTGAGCAAGCATCGATTTGAATTGTAGGACAGCACCAAATCCGAAATGATAAAGAGTGCTTCACAGACAGGAGTTGGAGCAAGGGTTGTATGGAGAAGACAAAGAAGTGAAAGACAGTAATGATTTGATCGACTGTAACTTAAGTGTTTGCGTTACTGGGAAATCTAGTAGGCTCTTTGTGATTGGTGATTTTTAAATGTCTTTTGCTCTGATTCAAGTGCATGGACTCTGGCTTAAGTTTAGCTTTCCTTACCGAGGAATTAGAGCCAGCTCAGTCTAATGGGGTCCTTGTTTGATAACTTGAAAACAAGCAATTTTATGCATGCTCTGTTGAGCCAGTTAATATATCTTTCATAGAGTTTTCCCAAAGTAATTTTTTTTAAGATTTTTTATTTATTTGACAAAGAGCGAGAGAGGGAACACAAGCAGGGGGAGAGGGAGAAGGAGAAGTAGGCTCCCCGATGAGCAGGGAGCCTGATGCGGGGCCCGATTCCAGGACCCTGGGATCATGACCTGAGCCGAAGGCAGCCGCTCAACTGACTGAGCCACCCAGGTGCCCCCAAAGTAATTTCTTGAGCACTTTCCACATCCCTTGTTTTGTAGGTCCCAAGCTACGGATTTTTAGTTAAAATATCTAGAGTAGAAACACCTAAACGGAATGGACTCAACTGATCATCCTGTGACTTAACAGTTCCTAAATAGAGCCTCCCCTTACTTGAGTGTACTTGGCCCCTGTAACAAGTGCCATTACACATCGAGTGGGCCGGCAGAGTGCATCCCACGTTTGGCAGTTGCCATGTATGGCTGGCAGTGTTCAGGCCTTCTGCTGCCCAACAACAGAGTAAGAATTAGAGTAGGAAGTATGTTACTGACGTGCTGCTGTGATAATGCCCTTTTATACTGAGTGGATCCCTGAGTGCTGATTTACATAGACGCCTAAATAAAATCATTTAAAAAGCAGTGGGCCCATGGTTGTTAACTCTTCTCACATTATGAATTCCTGACTCCATGCTGGCTCTGGTGATCTTCCAACTTCAGGCAGAAGTGTCTCCATGAGGAACGACTCAGGCATCATGGTGTTATGTTCGCACACGGATCCTTTCTGCTGCTTTCCGGCAGGTTTAGCAGGAAACTGAACCGAAGACAATCTTAAATCAACTCCAAATCTTTATTTGTAGCAGTCTTGAACTGTGGACTAACAGTCGTGGTCTTACCTAGCTCTCTGGACAATGTAAACTTAGACTCGCAGATATTAGATAATTCAGTGGTCTCCCATACAGTTTCTTTGTTGGGAGTATAATGACTTCATGGCTGTAGCTAAAAATACCTGCTAGGGAGAAAGAAGGAAGTAAAACTCCCTGGAGGTGGCTCTTTTAAAGATGCATTGGATTGGGGCGCCCGGGTGGCTCAGTTGGTTAAGCGGCTGCCTTCGGCTCAGGTCATGATTCCAGGGTCCTGGGATGGAGCACCGCATTGGGCTCCCTGCTCAGCAGAGAGCCTGCTTCTCTCTCTCCCCCTCTCCCTGCCGCTCTGCTTACTTGTGCTCTCTCTCTAGCTCTCTGTCAAATAAACAAATAAAATATTAAAAAAAAAAAAGATGCATTGGATTAACCACCTTGCTCCGCTATTTGCAATGTTTCCATTTCCAGGCCAGGTTTTCAGTGTGCCACCGCCATTTACGGACATGTATGGTGGCTCTCAATTGGCTCTTAAGTTGAATTCACTTTCCTGATCCTGGGTGGTAAGGTTCTCCACTTTTTCATTCTTCTGTAGCTAACATTTCTATTTTCTGCCTGCCATGTGCACAGCACTCTGTATTCCAAACCTAATTATTTTTGATGGTTGATGTCCTAGGCTATTTTCATATTTATTATTATTTCTCCAAGAAAAACCTCACCAATTTCTTTTGCCTACTGACAAACACTTTGTTCAGATGTCTCCTAAGAGGAATGGCCTTTAAAACCCTTCTGTAGGTGTTTTCCCTCATCGATATAACAGTTCCCTTCTCCCAGTGCTTTTCAACTCTTGCTGTCCATCAGAATCACCTGGGGAGCAGCCTGCTCTGGGACCACACCCCAGATGTCCAGGGCAGGGATCCAGGCAACAGTGCTTGTTAATCCTCCCCAGGTGATCGCCACATATTGCAAAGATTGATAACAGATGCCTCAAATGGTTCCTTAAATCTTAATTTGGGTAAAGGCAAAGGATGCCTCACCTTGGGCGAGGACTCTTTTACGGACGCATGACTGCTCTTCATTTTGCCCTTGCCACTTTCCTCAACTAGAAAACATGGGCATTTTAAAATTTCCCTTAAGGCCTTAAGTTTCTTAAGAGAAACAACTCCCTCCTTTTTCTCTTACCCTTTACCTTTGTAATCAATCACAATTGTAGCTAAGGAGCTTCCTCCATACTGTGGCTTTTAGAGGTGGCCAGGGTAGCACCGACAATGTACTCCTTCTGCGTTATACTGACTCTGTGTTGAAAGTAGTGCTGTGTTTGCCTCCATGCAAACAGACAACTCTGAGATGTATTTCTGAAAATAGCCTGGCTGCGACGTTGAATCAGTATGGGGAATCTGAGCCATAGCATTGGCCATACCCCAAAACAGCACTGCACTGAAGGCTCACTAAATCATTGATAATATGTAGCTCTCTTTTACTTGTGTGCAAGTTGGTATGAACAGAGATGCACATATCTGGTTGAATGGGAACTTTCATCACAGCAGGGAAGGCATCATTTTATCAGATAATTCACTCTTTTGGACTAGACCATTAACAGTGGACAGGTGCGAGTATAGGGAGCAGAGAAATCCAAAGACTGTGACTTAAGAGTTCAGAAGGGATCCCCAAAGCTGAAATCATAATAAACTCCCCAGGTCATTCTGAATTAGGGGGTGTGGAACATGCTTTGAGAGACTCTGCTTTAGCTTTTCTGACTTCCCCAGAGTTGTATTTTCTCTTGGTATGCCTGCATAATTTTAGCTAGAAATGCTCTTCTGAAATGTGAAAACATGTTATAATTAGGAAAACAGAGAATATGGTCAAATGAACATAGTCATTGGAGCAGTGAGACCCAATTTTGAATCCTGGCTCTTTGCACATGAGCTAAGGGAAGAATTTAAACCATATCATTCCTACTGATGAAGTTCCAGTTTATCTGGGCATGCTTTGTGATCAGATTGGCCCTGCAGGTATCTGTTAAGAGCAGGACTCTAGTGGATCATTATTATTGCCCAGCTTATTTTTTTTTTTATTTTTTTTTTTTTTTGGTAAACTATCCTCCTGTTAACTGCTAGGGATGTTAATTACATGGTTTGCCCTGCTTAGTAACAAGGTTGGCAACCAGAATACTCCATCTCTCTGGCCACAGTGGCTGGCTGAGTTATGGGCCCAGTTCCTCAAGCTACTGCAATCAAATGCATGCCAATGACTTTTTCTGGAACCAAGAAGAAGAGGAAGTACTATCCCCATTTTTGTCGGGAGAGGGAGAGGGCAGGGCTTGCCTGAGACCAAAACCAACGTGAAGAGTAACAGAGATGGAAAAAAAGAGAGATCTCTTCAAAGATACTATTGATGTCCTTGGACCAAGTCTGTGCCTAAAGACAGAACTACCCCTGAAATTTGAATTTGTTAAGCTAATAAGTTTTCTCTACCACACCCTAACAGCTCAATATTGAATTAGACTTCTGTTACTTAAAACCAAGTAATTTCTGACTTAAGGGTTGAGATGATTTTGAGGAGAGTTAGTTCTGAGGGAAGTAGGAGCTAAGTAAAATCAACTTGACACAGTAAGAAAGACTTGGTTATTAGAAAGAATGGTCAAGGGGCGCCTGGGTGGCTCAGTGGGTTAAAGCCTCTGCCTTCGGCTCAGGTCATGATCCCAGGGTCCTGGGACTGAGCCCCACATCGGGCTCTCTGCTCAGCAGGGAACCTGCTTCCCCCCCCTCTCTCTGCCTGCCTCTCTTCCTACTTGTGATCTCTGTCAAATAAATAAATAAAATTTTAAAAGAAAAACATAAACAAAAACAAAAAAAACCCCTACACAGGTGATTCATATGAACTACCAGGTTAGAAGCATCAGAACTCCCAGGCATCAGAACCAGGATGAACCTGACAAGGTGTTGGGCAGCAGGCAGTGGTGGGGAAAACGGCAAGTGGGGTCCACTACTGGTCCAAGCAAAATAAGCCTCTGGGCAAAGTGCCATGAAAAAGTCTAACTCTCTCTCTTTTTTGGAAGACAGAGAGAGAGAGAAAGACTCTCAAGCAAGTTCCACGCCAAGCACAGAACCCAATGTAGGACTCAATCTCACAAGCCCGAGATCATGACCTGAGCCAAAATCAAGAGTTGGATGTTTAAATAAGTCACTTGGGCACCCCTGAAAAAGTCTAACTCTTGAGAAACAGAAAAGCATTTCTTCCTTTTTAGTCCACCTACTTCCTAGAATGATTAAGAGTGCATCATAAGAGCTCTGTATTTGGGGCGCCTGGGTGGCTCAGTGGGTTAAGCCTCTGCCTTCAGCTCAGGTCATGATCTCAGGGTCCTGGGATCGAGCTCTGCACTGGGCTCTCTTCTCAGCGGGGAGCCTGCTTCCTCCTCTCTCTCTCTGCCTGCCTCTCTGCCTACTTGTGATCTCCGTCAAATAAATAAATAAAATCTTAAAAAAAAAAAAAAAGAGCTCTGTATTCTATTCCACAAGAAGCACTGCTAGCCCAGGAAGGGGGGATTCTTTCCACACTTCTGTCTTACTCTTGCCCCACCAAATACAGGTTTACTTTAACACACAGAAAATTTTATTTATAACCTACAGACTATTAGATATTTAGTTCTGGTATTCAAAAGAATTTCCTACTAGGAAAAATCTCTGAAACATCTAAAGAAAGTAATTTTGGCACTTTTCTATCATTCAAAAATTGATAACCGATTTGCTTCTCGCCTCTCAGGTATATGATTTTAGATGAGGGAATTCAGTAGTGGTGATTCTTTCATATATGTCCAGAAAACCCATTACGAACAACCACAGGAAGGCGAACATCATCTTTCCAAAAGAGAGTAAGCATGAGGCTTAATTTGTTCATGTGTAGTAAACAGTTTAGTTTTGAGGGCAGAATCTAAAGTGAAGATTTTATTTCTCTCTGGTCATTTTGCTCTCCCTGCTTGAAAGGTATTACCGAGATAAGAAAGCATCAAAACCAGTGCTGGGTAATCAGAGTTGAAGGAATGGAACTTTGTTCGGGAATTATTGTCTTAAATCCTCTCTGGCTCAAGATACTAGAGCTCGTACCCATTACAGACTTTCTCCTGAGGTGGTGTGGGCTAAGAATCAAGCCTGTAGGGAACTTAGGAGCCAAATAGTCAAAAGCAAAGATTCAATTTGTAATTACGTGTTTGGGATTCAAATCTTCCCACCAAGTGAGGATGAGAAGGCAAGATCTATTATAATGTTTCTCAGTTTCAAAAGGTTAGGTCACTTTGTGGTTATGTTTGTGAGATATGCAACATCATTATCACTGTGGAAAAACACAACCAGGGCTGAAACAGCTTTGATCAGCATAGACCTGGGACTAGAGAGGACATTACATCCCTGAGACCAGGATGGTGTGGAATGAGAGCTCCACGATGCTATTTGGCTCTTTGTTTACAGATAGATGTGGAGTCTTCACTGGGGCTAGCAGAGCTCTTGAATGGATGGCCTCTTTAGTTTGACTAATGAAAGCAGCAATTCGGAGAAAGATGATTTCAGAACAGGTGTCAATATCTAAAGCTGTAATTCTTTCCTGACACCAAGGAATCCATACCACTCGCTGCTTAAGATGAAAGTCAGGTGTCCTATACCAGCACTTACTCAGTTTTCTCTTCAAATCACTAGGACAGGGCGCCTGGGTGGCTCAGTTGGTTAAGTGACTGCCTTCGGCTTGGGTCATGATCCTTGAGTCCTGGGATCGAGCCCTGCATCAGGCTCCCTGCTCAGTGGAGAGCCTGCTTCTCCCTCTCCCTCTGCCTACCCCCCTCTTGTGCTCTCTGACAAATAAATAAATAAAATCTTTAAAAAATAAATTACTAAAAAAGGTATCATTTTCCTTCACTCACCCTTTTTCAAAGCTGAATGGACAGCCCCCTAAGAAATGATACTTTTCTAGAAAATATTAGCCTCAATGTGCCATATCTTGTCCTTGCAAAAAGTAGACACAAAGAAGTGGGTCTATAACATGAGAGTCAACTACCATTTCAAATCTCCAGACTAACACTTCCACCTCTTCTCCTTTTTCCAGATCATTACTGCATGGAGGCAAGAACAGGAAAGGAAAAAGGAAAATTTCCACCCAAACTTTGCTTCTGATGTACCCTGGAAGGGGAGTATGATCAGTCCTGGGTCAGCCCCTGACTGAACTCAACTCAGATAGGGTCTCTTCAGTGGGAATCTGGAAGTGAGGCTAAGAGAAGAAATGGCTTCACTTGCTAAACCATAAAGTTAGAAGCTGTGAGTTGTTTACAGCAAATCATCCTCCGTACGTTTTTCCTCCAGGAGAAAACAGAGGAAGCCTATCTCAGAGGGAAAAACAAAGCCAAGCAAGCAGACAGGCACAGAGCAACAGACAAACAAGATATGTAGAAGGAAACAGGAATCCCAGGGGCATTTGCTTACAATTCATTTCTGAGTCCTGGCGAAATCCCTGCCTTAAAGTTCATTGAGATATCTCTGATTCCTGTCATTAAATACCACTTCTACCTTTTGTAGGTATAAGCTAAGTGGGTTAAGTTTCCCTAACTAGCAAGAGGAATCTTTAATATAACAAGTCAGAAAACATAATGGAAAAAAGTTATTATTGCCAATAACCAAAATATAAAATTCCTGGTAATAATAAACTTATTAACAATATTACAAATTATATGGAGATTTAGATCTAAAAATAGAAATAATTACTAAGAGATATATAGAAGAGATGCTTAAGTGGAACAAGGATCTATTCCTAGATGAAAAACAATCACATAAAGACAAAAATTCTCCTTTACTGAAATGATAAATATATTTTGGATCCTTTAAGGATTTTTTTTTTAACTTGACAAATTTATTCCAAAGTTCTTTTTGAAGAATGAAGAAAAACTTAAAAGGCAAGAATAAGGTAACTTCCAGTGACTGGTAGTGGAATGCATATTAAAATGACAATTATTACAAGACTGCTTATATGTGCAGGAAGACAGAAATCCTTGACAAATTTAGAAAATCTGAAAACAGACCAAGCTTCAACTAAGCATTTACTATTTGATTAAGAATGATCATTTAATAAATAGGGCCTGGGCATTATTATTTTTGAAGATATACAATTATAATACAGATTAAATTATACAACAGAATGAATCCCAAATAGAGTATATACAGAAATGTAGTTGAAAAACCACACACATAAAAGAATTACGATAAATTGTGTGTGAATATTAATTTGATCCCTGGTCAAAGAAGGCCTCTGTAAATACAAGTAGAAGGAAAGAAAGAAAGAAAGAGAGAGAGAGAGAGAAGGAAGGAAGGAAGGACAAAAGAGGGAGGGGAGGGAGGGAGGGAAGGAAGGAAGAAGAATTTGAAAACATGGCATATGTGACTGTCTGAAGACTTAAGGTATCGCTACACCTAAAATAAACATAAGCAAAAATAGATACACTGAAATAATATTTTCAATTTATACAACAAAGTCTTAATAATATGTTATAAAAGCACTCTTAAAACTGAGAAAGGATATGAACTGGCAACTCAGGAATGAAAAATAAATAAGAAACATTATCAAATAAGCAAATTCACTAAGTGTCCAACACAATTAAACAATAATGAAATTCCACTGACCAAATTTTTTTTGTTTACTTATTTGTATTATAATGATAAGAAGTATGTTGGTACTTGTATATACTACTGGGGAAGAGTAAATCTGGAGGGCTTTTCTTTCTTTTCTTTTTTTTTTTTTTAAAGATTTTATTTATTTATTTGAGAGAGAGAGAGCGCGCAAAAAGGGGGCGAGGGTCAGAGGGAGAGATAGACTCCTGGCTGAGCAGTTAGCTGGATGCGGGACTTGATCCCAGGACTCTGAGACCATGACCCAAGCCAAAGGCAGTTGCTTAAACAACCGAGCCACCCTCTAGGACCTTTCCATCAAGCTGCTTTCAAAAACATCAAAACTACTCAGAGCCTAGCTCAGGTACGTAGCTTTGGGAAGTTACTCTATGGAAATCATCAGAAATATTAACAAATATGTAAACATAAGAATGAGTACTGTAGATATTTTTACAACCTGAAATTGCTAAGATACTCAATAATAGTAGGGAACTGATCAATTAAATTGTTGAATATCATTGCAGTAACTACTGAACAATTAGATTATCAAAGAATAATAATGATGAAAAGCTCACAACATTACAAGAAATAGTAAATTATGAAATAACATTTATGATAATCTCTAAGAGTTAAAATTGGGTTGTTTAAATAAATGACTAGAATCATATAGACCAAAACAAACAGTTCTGGATATATTAGGACGGGGAGTTTTTTTTTATTCTTTATATTTTTAAAAGTCCCCAAATTTTCCAAAATGAAAAGAAAATCAGAAAAGCAGCATAATCCAGTAAAAAACAAAGGAGCGATAATAACAATACAAAATAAAACAAAAAAGGATATAGAAAAAGAAGTCAGGAAAAGTCATTCCAGATGGGGGGCCCACATGCAAAAGCACTAGAGTAGAAAACAGTTTGAGATATTCTGGGAACTCCAACTAATTTCATGGAGCTAAGTCACAGGCTATTTCACAGGTAATTTCAAGAGATGCAATTCAAAGAGGAACTTGTCTTCCTAGCATAAGAATATTAGTTTCCTAGTGCTTCTGCAACAAATTACCACAAACTCAAGAGCCTGAAACAACAGAGTTTGGTATACAAGTTTGGAAGTCACAAGTCTGAAATGAACCTCACTAACCTAAAATCAAGCCTTAGGCAGGGCTGCATTCTTTTGTGAGACTCTAGGGGAAAACCATTCCCTTGCCTTTTCCAGCTTCCAGAAGCTATCCAAATTCCTTGGCCTGTGGCCCCTTTCCATTTCTAAAGCCAGCAACAGCCAATCACATTTTGTTTACAATGTCATCCCTCTGTTTCTGACTCTTCTGCCTCTCTCTTCCACATTTATAAATGACCCTTGTGATTATAACGGACCCACTCAGATAATCCCAGATGATCTCCTTATTTTAAGGTCAGCTAGTTAGCAAGCTTAATTCCATCTGCGGCCTTATTCCCCCCAGCTATGTAGTATAACATATTCAAAGGTCCTGGGATGAGTACTTAAACATTATTGAGGGAAGGGACTTTATTCTGCCTACCACAAAGTATTTGCTCTGGAAATACATTGATCGTGGCAAGACCAGTTAATACAGGTTACTTTAACAAGTCAGGGGTATTTAACTGGTCTAAAGAAAATGTCTTACTGAGCCTTGGAGAGTATGAAAGGGGGGGGGTAAATTGTCTTCGAATTCAAGGATCAGAGGAACCGTCCATCTCATCCTTCCCACAGATTCAAATTCTGTGTTTATGACAATGTTTTGTGTATAGCAGAGGCTCAAGAGACACCTGCTGAGTCAATGATTGACCTAAGAAGTAATTCATGTCACTATTTTTCTTAGCTTCTAGAGTTCAATGATTTGTTCTCAGATTTCTATAACATCTACTGTCTGAACACTTTATCTGAGCACTCCATCAAGCCTTAACATTATTTATTTTTGCTTGTATTCTTTATTTAGCCAACTAATTTGCCTTATTGTTCATTTATTGAGAATTAACTGCAATATTACACATAATCTAGTTTATTTAAGAGTGGTACTCCATCAACTACCCTTTCAAATGCCTGGTTTGATGAGCAAACTTTTATCATACTATGTGGACCCTGCATGTAGATATGGCTGATTATTTTCTGCCATGTGGATAAGACTGAAATCTCTGCTCCCTTTTTCTCTCATATTTTTATTATTGCCTCAAGGCCAATTCCTACATGATCATAAAGGGATTCATTGAGTGCGTTGTGAGGTTATTAGAATAACAAAGATAAAGCTTCTTGTTATATTTCACATGAGCTAATCCCCCCTTGAATATCCTGTTATATTATAGGATTTTAAAAAATAGTACAGAGTTTCTGCTGTGTCAATTGCTAAAATGGATAGTCCCCTGCTATTTTAAGTAGAGCTGAACTCAACAAATGGAGTAAAAAAAGAGCAGAGCTGAGAAGCTCAGCATCTTAGACACGTTTTGTGAACATTTAAAATAAGTGGGTTATATACCATTTGTCATCTTGGGAATTTTAGAATTTGTCCTGTATTATCTTTGAGTATATATGCATAATTTAATCATCATCCATAAGTAATGTTAATGGACAGTCAGGATAATGCTGTGTCAGGATTAGATATATTCATGAGAAAGAAGCAGAGTCAAACTTATAATAAAGCACAGATTTGAGGGTATGCCAAAAGCTGAAGATGGTGTATGATTTTCCCTCTCTATAAAATAAATAGTGGCAATGAAAGTAGTCACGACTACTAGTCCAGAATAAATGTGGGTCCATTTCTGATTCTGCTAAACCCAGAAAGAAGGACTGACATGGAACTTTAGACCAAGGGATGAATGAGTTCTTCAACTGAGAAGTAATAAAATTTACAGGGTAGGGGCGCCTGTGTGGCTTAGTTGGTTAAGCGTCCGCCTTCGGCTCAGGTCCTTAGCAGGGAATCTGCTTCTCCCTCTCCTTCTGCCCTCACCCCCACCCAATGCTCTCTCACTCTCTCTTTCAAATAAATAAAATCTTTAAAAAAAAATTTACAAGGTAGGAAAGGGCATCTGCTGAAGTCAAGAATGAAATGATAAAACAAAACAAAACATGAAAAAGGCAAAACATGTTGAGAATACTAATTGTACGTAAAAATAGACTGTAAAATATGTATCAGATGATGGTAAAATACTTCCTTCTTCTCTTTCTTCCTTTCTTTTCCTCTCTCCCTTCCTTCCATGCTTAATGAGAGACTGACTTTGTGCCAGCCCTTAGACTAAGTTTTGAAGATAAGAGTGTATATTTGTGGCAACTTCATAATTCAATAAATAAAAACAGGTCTTTGATTTTGAAGTATAAACTGGTCTCTGAGTAGTAATCTATGTGTAATCGTATACCCAAGAAGTATATTAAAATCTATACTGATATAAACGCTCCTGGAGATGGCTTTTTTAAAGATGTCTTTTTATTTTATTTTTTAATTTTTTAAAGCTTATTTATTTATTTATTTGACACAGAGAGAGAGACAGTGAGAGAGGGAATATAAGCAGGGGTAGTGGGAGAGGGAGAAGCAGGCTTCCCGCTGAGAGCCTGATGCTGGGGGTGGGGGAGCGGGTGCTCAATCCCAGGACCCCGGGAACTCGAACTGAGCTGAAGGCAGAAGCTTAACTATTGAGCCACCCAGGCATCCCCTAAAGATGCCTTTTTAAAGCCATGTAAAATGGTCCCTGCCCTACAGGAATTCACATTTGAATGAAGGACTCAGGTATAAAGTCCTTTACAATATATTCTCATAAGTTCTAATGAAGGATTAAGAGATGAGTAAGCATACTTAGAAAAGAGAAAAAAGGAAGGGAGGAAAAGCTTTTCAGGTAGAGATTATTTCCTGGAACTTCTTTTACTTGAGAATAAAATGTAAATGTATTCAAAGATCAGATTCATGGAAGGTGTTACATCTATGTCCAGAGTTACAACCTCTCTGAAAAGCAGTGGAAAATTTTCTAGCCAAGTTTTTTTTAAGCAGAATGACCTGCTCATTGGTACGTGGATGGTAAACATAAAACCGAAGCATTCCAAGGCAGACACTACTAAGAGGTGAATACTTAAACTTCTAATTCATCTATCAGTTCAGCAAATACTGTTAAGCGCCTACTAGGTACACAAGTCCATGTTCAATTTTGATGATACAGCTCTGAGCAAATCAGACACAAATCTGCCTAAATGGACCTTACAGTCTTATATGGCAAGGTGAAGGTTTTGGAATATATGCTATTGGGAACCTTTTAGAGAATCTGATTCTGCTATGTAACATAATCTTATTTCTGTTTGCAAAGGATTGATTTAGGTGCTATGCTAGTACATGGATTTCACCAGAGGCAAGAGTGATACAATCAGGAGACTATTGTAATATTCCACGTTAGGGCTGATAGTATATTGGAACAAAAAAGAAGATGGAAAGAATTAAACACATTTGGGAACTATTGTAGACATAGAATGAATGGTTGTGCCTCTAGGTGAATAATAAGGGGGCGAGAGCAAACAGCTGGTTATTTTTGGGTTATTAAGCATATGCTAACATTAAGAGTTTTTGAAAGATCAAAAAAAAACCCTTAAAATACTATTAAATAGGCAGTTTGGTATACAAATGTTTTGTTCAGAGATAAGTCAGGGTTGCAGACATGGATTTGGGATAAATGGTATTTAAAATATTGGAACAGAGTCAAAGAATCTAAGAAGAGCATATGGATAAGGATGAGAAGGGAGGTCAAGACCAACCCGACATTGGAAAGTTGGGCCAAAGAGTCAAACAAGAGGCTAATAAGAGCCTGTTAAACAGGAGGACATCTTCTGGAAGCTGAAAGAACAAAGTATTTCAGAAATGGGAACGGTAACAGATGAAGTGTTCCTAAGTGAGAGAGACCATCAACATGGAGATCATTGTTGACCTTGATAACAAGAAGAAGAGACAGAAGAGCATTCATGGAAGGGATTTGGGGAGGGGAAAAAAAGGAGGTTGAGACCATGACTAAAGAGAAATGTTTTGGTAAAATTTTCTATAAAGTGAAAAATGAAGTTGTAGTAGCTGGGGGGAGCTGAGGGGGTTACCCGGGTGAGGTCATTTTCAGTGTGGGCCACACTAGAGAATGACTGAGGAGAAAAAGGACTCACTGCAAAAAGAAAATCTTTAGAAAACAAAACATGAATGGGATCAAGAGATCACGTGGAGGATGTAGCATTTTGCCAGGCAAGTGCCATGGAAGGAGTGAGAGGCAGTTAAGTTACTGATGGTCAGGGAACTTGTTAAAACAGAAGACTCTGGAACCTAAGCTATATAAGAGAGGAAGTGCCCTCACTTGAGAGGTGACTACGAGGGGTGTGATGGTGGGTACGAAAAGAATTAATGTCAATAAAGGGGAGGTTTAGGTATAATTAAGCGATGGCAGTGAACAAGGCGGAATGACTGTTGGTGGTGGTAGTGAGCGCTGTAATTACAAGATCACTACGGTGCTGAGTGTTCCGAGAGAGAAACAGAAGCCACTGCAGGAGCATCAGACCAGGCAGATGTAGCCAAATTTGCAATGTGAAGGCATATTCCCAGCAGAAGTGACATTTAAGTAGGGCTCTTTAGGGTGAAGGCGATTGGAACAGAAAAGGGCAAAGTGTTACATTTAGAAAGAAGGCCCTGACCTATTAAATGTCTGAGTACCTTCTCTGTTCCAGGCACTGGTTCAGGATGTGGAGATAGAATAAGTGATGAGAGAGACAGCAAAGGTACTCTGCCCGCGTGGAGTTTGTGTTCTAGTGGGAAAGGCTAAAAGAAGTTCTAGAAGGCAGGGACAGAAAGCGGCACAGCCAAGGATCCAGAGATGGGGGTTTGGGGAGGCGACATCATGGTGGGCTTTGGACACCCATTTAGGTTTTTTATCTTATGGGCAAAGAAAACCCACTGAATGGATGTGGACAGTAAAGGAACAGATCTGCAGTTTTAATTCTAAAATCTCTACACAATCACTGTGAAATGAATTAAAGCAAAGACAGTTAAATGGTTCAACCAAAAAAAAAAAAAAAAAAGATTCTCCCCTTTTTTGGTCAACCACAAAAATACTACTGCTGATATATTCTTTTTTGTTTCCTTACAGATAGACACATAGACACACATGCATATGCGTATTAGTTTTCTGCACACAAATGTAACCATTCAATATATATCTTCTCTCTGTGTGTGTACACATAAAGAGACTTAACATAGTGGAGTATTTTATCGTATCAGCACATAGAGATATACTCCAATTCTTTAAAGAGTTTGTTACTTCCTTATAGCATTGAGTCTTAATTTATTTAACTTGCCTTCTATTATGACATATCTAGGTTTCTCCTTTATTAAACTGGGTTATTAAACAGATGTGCAAAATTGTAAATCAAATTGTAAAACACTCTTCTAATTTTATTTTGTTTTGGGAAACAGTTATTTATAAAATATGTTACTTTTATTAACATAAATGGGTGGAAAGACAATTACCTATGGGTTTCTCCTGTTTCTGTACTTTCTTCTAAGTTCAGGAGGCACCGAGTGCCTTTGTTCTGGACTCCCTTTTCAAGGATGTTCATATCAAGAACACACTGGAAGAGAGCGATCATGTCTCTAGGGTATGCCCATTATAAAATAGGACTTCTAAGCTCAGGGCCTCTCCCTTAATGCAATGTGGGAAATGGGGCTTGGAGAACTGGTAAAATAAAATGCTGACACTTCTGGCTCCTGGTACTCTTTCGAATTCTACTGTTCTCTGTGATGTAGACATCTCATCCCTTTTGCCAGCATCCATGCAACTATGGCAGACTAACTTGTAAAAGTTCAGGACATATCATGGCACTAAATAGATTATTTTTTAAAAATTCCACTTTGCTTTTAATACTGTAGGTATCAATAGACATACCCCACAAAAATAAAGGCTTATTTTAAGGTCATCCACCTTCTAGGTATAAAGGTGTCCTGATATCAAAAACTGTAAGAACCACTGCTATATAATATTTCACTGTATTATTTATACTGCAATTTACTTCTACACTTGCTCATGGACACTGGGTAATTTCTTGGAATTTATAAATAAAGAGGCTATAAATATTCTAATACATGTTTTTTGATGTACTTTTACTTTAATGGAGAAGATATGTGGACTTTGGGCTATTATAATTGTATCATCTTTAAATATTTCACTTTCCAATTTTCTGACATAAAGAGATACAACAACTTTTAATGCAGTGAGTTTGCAAACAGTGGTCTTGCCAATACCCGTTCATTTGATTAGTCTTTCTGTTGGCTGTTTTAAATTTTCTAAATACAAAGTGCTATCATTGTTGGATTTTCTTCTATTTTTTACACCTGTGGTTTGTTTGAGCTCATGTACAGTATGTCCATGGGTTGTACAGAATAAATGCCTGAACAGCTGTAACATCTTTACCTAATCTCTGAGCTCTTGGCATCAAGGAATAAATGGAAAATCTACAATGTTATTGTATTAATCATCATGAGAAGAAAGTAACAGTTGGTTATTAGCAATTTTGTGACTAAATGGATCACGTGTATTTTGAAGGAAATTATTTTTAAACTTGCTAATAAGATACCTTCAAGAGGCTTATAAAAATAACGGTAACATTTTATCTTCTAAACTCTAGAAACTACAGTAGAATCTCAATGTGAACAGGAAATATGTTCCTTGGGCACATGGCTTTCCAATTTAACTACCATGTCTCCTATTGATGCAGAAGACTGCCACTGAGATCATTAAATAATCACTTCCAGAGAAAAATATCACCTCTAGATAGGTCACAAACAGCTGGATTCACTACTGAGAGACCTCTCAGACAAAAGTTTGAGAGAAGAAACATCACACTTCTCACCTACCACCTGAAAGGGGCCGCTTATAGAAAGTAGTGTGTGTGGGGGGGGCATTGCTTTGTAAGACAGTAAGAAAGGATATGGACCACTTAAATGACAATCAAACTTCTGCCCATATATTTAAGCATACAGTACTTGGAACAAAAAAAAAATTACAAACTTCTCTCTTTCTATTTATCCAGGGACAGAACTCCCCTGTAGTAGTGATCTCTGATTTTATAAATCATACCAGAGAAAAATCATCAAAACAATAACTGATTTGGTAAAACAGAAACAAAAAAAAAAAAACCCACAAATTATAACATCCTAGGTTCTAATACTGCTATTTACTTATTACAGATTACACAAATTTCCCACTATTAACTGCCTTTAAAAAAAAACTTTCTTTCAGACATTATAAAAAAGGTGCATTTACCACTCAGAGAAACCCTGATTTCAGGTTGCAAGAAACGCAGGCAAAAGCTATACAGGTGCCATTTACAGAGTGTCATAAAAGTGAAATGTAGCTAATGAGCCCTTCACAATGGTTTGCATCATGCTTGCTTCTGCCTCTGCCTCTACGGCAGCTACTATTCTGAAAAAGTCCATCCATGCCATGTAAATCTGGTTCTCCCTGCTCCAGTAACAGTGTTAGAAAACTCAATTTAAATCAAACCTAATCACTTCTGCCAGCCCAGTGCACCTCTCAACACTCCTAACCCACCCGAACATTCTAGCATGACTTTGTTTCTTGCATCTCTCAGCCTTCCTCCAATTCAGCCACAGTCTAATTGGCTGGCTGGGGATTCCACTGTCACTCAAGCTAAACCCCAGGCTCATTGAGGAAATTGGAAGCTGAGTTTGCAGTTTGAGTTTCATTCCAAGGGTACATATTTCCTAGCGTTGTTTTATTTTTTAACCCCTCCGAGTAGCCAGACGGAAGGTAAGAAAATGCATGAAACTGTACCTTAAACGACAGCAGATCTTTTTTTTCTGACACATTTAATTGTTTAGTTCCATGCGTGGGGTCAAGAAAGGAACTGAAGGCTTGTCTTCACATTTTGCCCCCCAAAAGGGAGCCATGACATCATCTGGAAGCCGCTTTCAACGACCATTAGGTTACCATTTTAGTTTTTGGTCTTTGGTTTTTATTTTTCTCATTTAAAAAAGAGTTTGTTTTTTAGGTTATGATTTTTAAAAATGCTCTCCTTTGACCTCAAGGCTATTGGTTTTGGGAAGAAATTTAACAAAATTTTCTGTGAGTACCAATCAAAGACAATTCAAGATTTTGTTTTCTGCTTCTAGATTAGGGCTCGTAGCAACTATCTATCTATCTACCAATCTATTCATCCATCTGACTATCCATTTCACAGAATATGCAGTATTTCTAGATTGTTATTAATGTCCCTGATGTTAGAGAAATTCTTCCAGATCCTGCTGTGCAAATCAAAGGGAGATACTATTAGTGCCAGGTCACCAAGTTTAATTTCACTGTAAGTAAACACAAGGCCATGTGGTGGGCTCTCTCTGGCTCTGTGATTGAGCATGGAGGATTACAAAAAGCCTGCCACGGTGGCAGCCATCTCCTCAAGTAGTTTCCATCTGATGAAGGAGAGACATTGCACAGCTTTCTCTGGAAAGTAGTAAATATATAACAAAGATAACAAGCGATCAACTGTTTCAGAGGAGGGGCACCTGGGTGGCTCAGTGGGTTAAGCCTCTGCCTTCCGCTCAGGTCATGATCTCAGGGTCCTGGGATCGAGCCCCGCATCGGGTTCTCTGCTCAGTGGGGAGCCTGCTTCCCCCTCTCTCTCTGCCTGCTTCTGTGCCTACTTGTGATCTCTCTCTGTCAAATAAATAAAATCATAAAAAAAAAAAAAGAGAGAGTTTCAGAGGAGAGGAGAGACGACTTTTTACTAGCCCTTCTCTCCACTGTCATTCAGGTCAAAGGTAGAGCAGAAGAAATAGAATAAAAAAATGATTGCTTAGCCTCAACCCTCCGCTAACTCAGAGTGGCTTTGTTCTCGTCCAGCACTAACATGTCCTACAGCAGGGCGCCTGGGTGGCCCAGTCCTTTAAACATCTGCCTCCCTCTCAGGGCCTGATCTCAGGGTCCTGGGATGGAGCCCTGCATCGGGCTCCTTGCTCAGCGGAGAGTCTGCTTCTCCCTTCCCACTGCTCATGCTCTCACTCTCTCTCAAATAAATAATACCATCTTAAAAAAAAATTTTTTTTAAATACCCCATGGCCATGACACAACCATCTCCATAATGAATGAAATGCAAGCCTAGAGTATCCCAACACCATAAATTTGCAAATTGACTTAAACAATGAAAAAGAAGCCAATGTCCATGGTGTATTAAATATTTGTGTCTAACATGGTTGAAGTACAAATAGCATAATCTTTTTAGCCCAAATGTAAATTTACCTGAACCAGAACCAGACTAGAATTCACTCTGGAGGAACCAAAACAGATTTTTCTTTTTTTCTTTTCTTTTCTTTTGTTTCTTTCTTCTCGTTTTGGTTTTGCATTTGCTTATAGCATTTACTTTCCTGTCTTAAAGAGTAAAGATGCTGTTAAGTATAAGCATATGCCTCTTTGTTCTTAGGTTATTCAAATATTCTTAAATTAAACACAATCTGCTATCTTTTTTACATGTCTTGTTTTCATTTCCTATCATATAATCCCCTATGTTTACTTTTGATTTCCAGTCTTGGCCAATTAAATATCTTAGTATATATTTTCCAAGTGTTTTCTTGTTTTCTCCTTTTTACAACTGCCTTATTTAACTTTATCATATTCTTGACCCATTGGGATTCTAATACACAAAATACAGGCAACCCTCCCTAATAAAAGACAATGTTCGTTGTTGTTCAGAGAAAACTATCATTAAATGGGTATGAACCTTACTTACACTGTGTTCCGTTCTGGGAAGTGGTCACTGACTGAATTGGCTTTTCCTCACTGCTGGAATGCAAACTAGCGAGCCCTTTAAACTGAGATAGCCATATAAACATCAGTAGCAGATCACCTACCCTACTCCAGGTTCACATAAACCCATGTAACTGGAATGCGTACTCAGAAGGACAGAGTGGGTCTCATTTGCACTTCCTGTTACATGAAATCATTTTATTTTATTTATTAACATATATTATTAGCCCCAAGGGTACAGGTCCGTGAATCACCAGGTTTACACACTTCACAGAACTCACCATAGCACATACTCTCCCCAGTGTCCATAACCCAACCACTCTCTCCCTACCCCCCTACCCCCCACCAATGGCCCTCGGTTTGTTTTGTGAGATTAAGGGTCTCTTATGGTTTGTCTCCCTCCCGATCCCATCTTGTTTCATTTATACATGAAATCATTTTGTATCCTTTGACCTTTTTTTCTCTTTAGAAGAAAATCCCTTAAGAGTCTTTTTCTGAAACAACCCATCCTGCGAAATACCCGAAGCAATTTTCCTAAACCTTCATTCTTTCTTGATGATAATGGTGATGATAATGCTGATTTGGGGGCCATCTAGTCCCAAATAATATGTCCAAGCATATTATAGGATAGAGGTTGGTGTAAGATTTGATTAGTGTTTTCAGATTCGTCCTATTCTCTGAAAGCTGCTCCCTCTTGCCGTTAGCTTACTGAACCACAGTCACTAAAACACTGGAGCATTGATGCAAAAGTATCAGTTCTTCAGGAAGGCATATTTAATTAGCCAGGAATCACTAGCAGGTTTCTTAAATTCCCTGAACCTCAGTTTTCTTACCTTCTAAAATGAAAAATTTGAACAATACACTTTTTAAGATCTACTATGTACAGGATATATATATAATACACACATTATGTGCAACATTTAATATGTAGTACACATAATACAAAAACAAAAATAGAAAAATACACAGATATTATAAATATGGTATATAACATATTGTAATACATAATAAATATAGATGAAATAATACTAAATATATATATAACTATATAAATTTAATGGGAAGAGCTGCCATTATTTGAAAGCAAACATGTTTGTTGTTCTTTGATGACTGAGCTCATCTCTAACCCAGAACATTATTTACTTCATTCCCTAAGTCTTTTCCCATCACACGTATGAATCCCTATCAGACTGGTGCACCCAGCGGTCTCATTCCCTCTACTTCACTCCATCATAATTCTTCGGGTTTTCTCAGATCCCTTTCATCCTCACAAGCCCAGGTGCCTTTTCTCGTCAATCTCTTAGTCCAATCTGATTGCCCACACTGGGGTGAAGGGTTTCAGATTCTGAGTGCAAGAGGCAGGGATGAACTAAAATGGTATAGTGAAGAAAATCACTAATATTTGTCTGGATAAAACTGATCATTTAATAATATTATACCAATCTGTTTTTATTTTAACAAGTCTGTTTCTTTTTTTCCATCTTTGTTTGGATCAGGACCTAAGAAGGGCTACAAGCAGTACCAATAATATCTCATTCTATTTTAGAGAAGAGGTCGGGAAGTAACATGCCTTGCCACATACGATCCTGTGGCAATATCCACATTATCTGTCCAGTCCAGTCAGATCCATAAGCAATGCTACCAGGTTTGTCCTGGAACAAGTTATGGTTTGGTTATTTCTTGCTCTTTTCAGGGACTAGCAGACCCCAGTATTCTAGGATGTTCAAGCTTTTATTTCCTGGAGGATCAAGCACATTGTGAAACTGTGCCTTCCTGATTTCCAGAACTAACTGAAAGGATGTCTGTCCTAGGTCTTCACTGTTCAGGTCTCTCTAGATAAGCTGAATAATACTTTTTAGATAATAGGCTAATGATTACTCATTAATGTTCTGTCCATCCTACCAAGTGCTTACTTTTGAAAAATCTTCAATGACTACTGGATACTAAAAAAATCCAAGTATACAATCATGTGAAAATCATAGGTTTAGGTGAAGAACTGAGGGAAAATATTTGGGGCCCAAGAAAATTTTCAGAATCCCTCCTCCATATCCATGAAAAGCATGCTTAGGATTAAGATTAGCTTCAAGTGTTTTCTTCAAATAAAATGATCAATGAAGTATACCTATTAAAGATCGAGCTATAGAAGACTGAACAATTATATATGTAAAATTTCTGCAGTATGAATATGTGTGTACATTTCCATTCAGACAGAATGTTTATCTGTGTCTTAGGACTCTAAAAGCTTTCATGTTTCTATTTCTCTGTTCAATAAACAAAATAAAGGTCAGTGCAACAAGATACCAGAAGGCAATATTTGTTCTTTGACAAATTTTGCAATCACAAAACCCCTAGTTCATTTTCCCCCCTATCCTTTTCTGGTACCTATTCTTCATTCATTCATTCATTCATTTTTTTTTTTTTGAAGATTTTATTTATTTATTTGACAGAGAGAGAGATCACAAATAGGCAGAGAGGCAGGCAGAGGGGGAGGGGGAAGCAGGCTCCCCACCAAGCAGAGAGCCCGATGCGGGGCTCGATCCCAGGAACCCGAGATCATTACCTGAGCCGAAGGCAGAGGCTTAACCCACTGAGCCACCCAGGTGCCCCTCATTTTTATTTTTTAAGATTTTTTTTAACTTTATTCATTTGAGATAAAGTGAGAGAGATAGCATAAGCAGCGTAGAGGCACAGAGGGAGAGGGAGAAACAGGCTCCCCACTGAGCAGGGAGCTCAGCTCCAGGCTGGATCCCAGGACTGCGAGATCACAACCTGAGACAAAGGCAGACACTCGACTAAGCCACCCAGGCTCCTTTACATTTAGACTAGTCATCAGTGGTTGAAACCAAACATCAAGTCAGCCTTGCTTCAGTTTTCTACCCTGGAAAAAGCTATTTAAAGTGCTTGAAAAGGGACACCTGGGGGGCTCAGTGGGTTGAAGCCTCTGCCTTCGGCTCAGGTCATGATCCCAGAGTCCTGGGATCAAGCCCCGCATCGCATTGGGCTCTCTGCTCGGCAGGGAGCCTGCTTCCTCCTCTATCTCTCTGCCTGCCTCTCTGCCTGCTTGTGATCTCTGTCTGTCAAATAAATAAACAAAAATCTTAAAAAAAAAAAAAAAGTGCTTGACGAGTTTGTGAAGAAAAGACCGGGAAAAATAGAGGACAAACCATATACGATTTAGAGGAAGAGTAGCTATAACTAAGAGAGATATTTGCACATCTTGACATTTAATGAATATGTAATGTCTCATGCAAATGAACACACAATTTTTTTCACTGATTCAGTAACTCTGGTACTCTGAATCGAATACCATTAGCACTTGGTTTAAACAGAAATATTTTGAGTGATTCAATAACAATTCAGCTACTTGAATATATTATGCAGAAAGCAGAGGAATTGGTATAATATATCAACACCCATAAGTTAACAATACACATATCAATTTCTTCAGCAGATTATGATATGATGATTCTGGCAATGCAGAATAATCTCAATGTAAGACACTCAAATTGGATTCTTCCCTCCATTATTGTTTTCTAATATCATTTAAATGATACTTCATTATTCTTCTTCCAGTCCCATTAATGCTTCCTCTTCAACTATGTCAAGGTATCAAAGACTTCCAAAGACCAAAATATAACTTGATTCTTGCTGCTTCCACTCACAACAATAAAACCTGCTGTACATTAAATCAGACTTAGTTTGACCAACTCTCCAGATTTGCCTAAGACTGAGGAGTTTCCCAAGACACAGAACTTGCAGTGCTCAAAGTGAGAGGCATACCCGGACAAGGAGGTCATCCTAAGTCCTCATCCATGTAATTGCTGAAATTAACACCTAGGAGTGAACCTTGATTTCTCCTTTCCCCTAATTCTTCAGATCTAAATGGTCAGTAAACCTTGAAGCCTCTATAATGAAAACATCCCCTGGACTCACTCCTTTTTACTTCTCATGGGTAGTCATAACAAGCCAAACCAATACCTGCGCTCACTGGGAGAAACGCAAGGTCCAATGAAGTGCTCCCTAGCCGATGTTGCCCATTTAGAGAAGTGCCTACCCATGAATAAAAGTCATGCAGAATCTTGTTTCCACCTACTTCTCCAACCTCATCTCCAACTACTCTTGAACCCGCCATTAAGATCCAACCACTGGTTGGGTTTCTTCTCCTCAACATGTCAAGCTTAATCCTGCCCAGAGGTCTATGTTCTCATTGTTTGCAGTGATTTTTCTCTCCTTTTTTTCTGCAACTTGCCAGGTATTCTAAGGTTATGTATCATCTCTGCAAAGAGCCTTCCTTGACCACCCAATCTAAAATTCCATTCGGTGACTTTCACTCACAGCACCATGATCTAATTCTCTGCATAACAAGTAGTACTTACTATATCTCATAATTTGTACTTTTATTTTATTGTTTGTACTTTATTTTGTATTCTAAAGTTAAATATTTAAAATTAATACAACTATGCACACAATAATAATATAAGCATTTAAAATATATATAAGGAAGCACTTTTTAAATAATTTTTTTAAAGTAATCTCTAAGCCCAACCTGGGGATTGAACTCATGACCCCAAGATCAAGAGTCACATGCTTTTTGAACTGAGCCAACCAGGCACCTATAGGCAAGAAATACTTAACATAAAAACTAATATGGATCTTTAGGTGGTAAAATCCCAGGTTACTTGTATTTTCTTATGTTTTTTTTTTTTTTTTTTTTAAATCTTCCTTGTTTTGTTTTTTCTTTTTCTACTGCGGGGCTTGAATTTATGACCCTGAGATCAAGGGTCGGACCTGAGCTCACCCAGGTGCCCCTTCCCTATTTTTTTTTTTTTAAGATTTTATTTTTAAGTAATCTCCATACCCAACCTCAGGCTCAAATTCACAACCCCAATATTAAGAGTCACATGCTCTACTGACAGAACCACCCAGGACCCCTTCCATATTTTTATTATACCCTCTGCTTTCATAATTTTAGAAGCAAACAAAATCAAAAACAAGTTTCTCATAAAAGGGTTCCATCTCAGGCCTAGCCTCTGCTTTGGAAGCTTTGCTGCCTTACCCATCATGGTTTAGAAGGCCATACTCTCTGCTCCTTTTGTTTTCCTTGTATGCCTCTATCATAGCACCTCCTGTATTGTTTACAATTTTTCTTTTCTCTTGGTCTCACCCTACAGATTCTGAACACCACTAAGGAACAAAGCGTAAAGTCTGTCTTTGAGGTTATATTCCTGATATCTATTCGTAAAATAAACTTGTTCTGCCTTCAAAAATTTCTGTTCACACTTATACTACACTGTTCTCCAATCAAAATGCCAAAAAAGTTTCACACTTCAAATTCCTATCTACATGTTTGGTTGTACAGTTTTTCTCAAAATATGAATATCAACATACATCAATAAATTCTCTGTGCGGCTTACTTATAACTGTTCAACCTACCAATCCACTCTTCTCTTACATTAGTATGGTTATACACAGCAAACTGCTTGAGACAATCTGGATTCTCTACATTTTGTCTATACAGAAATACATCCTAATGAGACTGATTATGTGTTTCAAAATCTGTCCTCTTTAATATTGATGGTGTCTTATTATGACCACTGAAGTGAATGACTTCAAATGACATTTACAAATCATTTCTGACAAATGGCTTAACATGCAAAAAGAATATTACACAGGTCTTAGGCTTCAAAATAGCTTTTGATGATGCACTAGAGAGTATTTTGGATTTAGTGTCATCATTAGGATTACATGAGTCTCACAGACTCTTAAAATGCATTAGTTTCGTAAGAGTTAAAGGTACAAAGAAAAGGAGGATGTTTAGGGAATGATTTCAAGCCATAAAACATCCAGATACAAAACAGGTCAAGACTGGGTTAATCAGCATCGTTGTTAGGATGGAGTCTAGCTAGTAGTGGAAAAATCAAAATGAAATAAAAGGCAACACATACATTCACAAGGAGTTTGATCTATAGAAGAATAAAAATAGTTTCAAGGATTCTATTAACACAAACAACAAAACCCAAGTTGGTTGCTAACACCCAAAATTCATCTGAAAGATCAAAGCTTTTAATTCCATATTAAGAGATAAAGCTCTCTGGTCCCAAAGATTTTTACAAGTTGATATAAATTCACACTAAGATCACAATAACTGATATTTAGTCTTTCTTGTGAATTTATTTTTAAATATCCAATGGGTTCCTTAGACTTTTTTAAAGTGATGTAAGTCCAGTGAAGAATCTTTAGAAAAAAAAGAAAGAAAATTATTTCTAATCCTATCACACAGTATTAAAATCTTTAAATCTTAGCACATATACTTCTGGAATTAATATGTCTTTCTGTTTCTGAATTTGTGTCTCTCCTTACTGAGCATTCGTAGGAAGTAACACAAAAACTTGTGAAAATCTAGTAATTGTGGACAGATATAAGTCTATCACAAGACAATACTGTAAGTCCTATGATTGTTATGTAAATCATTTACCACCGACTTTGACATTTAGGAAATGCCAAAAAATATTAGCAGTTCTAATTATACCACTCCAATTTGTACCAAGTGCCATGGATTTAAAAGAGAGGTGGCTAACCAGTCTTTTCTGGAAAAATTAGGTAAGGGAGATGTATGTATTTGGAGTTTACAAATGAGCAGGAGGTTTCCAGGTGAAGAGTGGAATGGCACAGTCAGTAAAGTGTCCAACTGTTGATTTCGGCTCAGGCCCTGATCTCAGAGTCATGAGCTGGAGCCCTGTGTGGGATTCTATACTCAGTACAGAGTCTGCTTAGGACTTTTTCTCCCTCCGCCCCTACCTCCACACCAAAACAAATAAATACATCTTAAAAAAAAAAAAAAGGCAACAGCATTATGAAATGTAGAAAGCTGGGGAGAAGTTAGAGCATAGAGTTTTGGGGGGGAAAGGGTAGGAAAGAGGGTTACAGATACAGATAGGAGGAAATTACTATGAAGAAATATGTGTTTCTATGTGAAACTGAGCAGCGTGTGTTTATTTACCAGGAAACTGAGAAGCGTTTGAAGACAAGAATGGAAGTTTCTAGCTGATTAATCGATTTGACAGAAGTCCCCTACATAAGGGGACTCAATGTTAAGAAGACAAGATAGGTTCCTTAAAATACCTATAAAAAGTATCGCTTTTGAGATGACTTTGAATTTTCTTTTCGTTAAGATTATATTTATCATGCTTTATATTATCAAACCATTTCTTTCTCATTTCATTTTGTGCTTGATTTGTTTTTCCTTCTATAAAACCATGACAACAATATTTTTTCAAATCAAGCATGTATTTAAGGCATTAACTAAAATCATCTTTTAAGACAATACAAAATGTTTTATCATTTAGCAGTAAAAAAAAAAAAAAAGGCTGAGAAAAATGCTAATAGTTTTCTGTGTGCCAACAAGCTAAGTAAAAAAATGGCTGGCAACAAAATAAAAATGAAGCCTTTTGAAATCATCCACTCTATGCAATTTTAATTACCATAATAAAATGACTCTAATTTAACATTTAAGGAAGCTAGCTTTAAATGGTGTGTGTGTGTGTGTGTGTGTGTGTGTGCACGCGTGCGTGCGTTGTCACCAAAGTAGTTTTGGTTTTTACAGGTCTAGGAAGGATGACTATTCTGCATGAGAAGTCACTCAAGATCTAGTATTAGACCTTAATTTGCCATACTACTGTTTAGAACTTTGAATGAAAGTAAATATGAGATATAAATGACATTTCCTTTATCTCTACATGAGGTTTATTTATTTTTTTGAGAGAGCGTGTGAGAGTGAGCGGGAGTGGGACATAGGGGCTGCAAGGGAGAGGGAGAGAGAGAATCTTAAGCAGGCTCCATGCCCAGCACAGAGCCCGATGCAAGGCTTGATCTCAGGACCCTGAGATCATGACCTGAGTCAAAATCAAGAGTCAGACCCTTAACCAAATGAGCCACTCAGGCACCCCTCCATGTGAAGTTTACTCTTACTTGCAAAATAGCAATTGTGCTTACCTCTGAGGGGAATCAACGGTATTATTTTAGAACAAATGTAGGGAATGCTGAAATTTATCCTGGTGTTGGCTTGAAAACATGGTAAAAACACCAAGGCAATAAAGACCTCAAGGATTAAGGCAACAGGTGAAATTAAGAACTCAGGGGACGTGTTTAATAGGACATTACATACAGATGATTTTTAAAAGTTTAGCAAAATGGAAGACAGATTAACGAGGAAAAATACACGTTGAAACATGGAGAGATAAGAGGTAGAAAATAAAGACACAATCATAAGATATATGAGACATAGTGAGAAAGCTGAATATACAAGCAATTGAAATCTCAGAAAGAAGAGAAAGAATGGGATAAAAGCAATATTTGAAGAAATAATGACTAAGAATTTCCCCAAATTCATGAAAGACATTAAGTTACAAATTCAAGAAATACCCCAAACACCAAGCAGGAAAAACATAAAGGAAATCACTCTTAGTAAAACTGTCAAAAATAATAAAATCATAAAAGCAACAAAAGGGACAAAGACTCACTGCCTTTAAAGGAGCAAAATTATGACTGACAATAATTGTTTCAAAATTAGCAGTCAAAATGAGAGATGATAGAATGAGTCTTCAACATATGAAAACAAAAACTACAAGCAGAGAATTTTATGCCTAGAAAAAAAAAGTCCTCTATGGGGCACCTGGGTGGTTCAATGGGCTAAGCTTCTGCCTTCGGCTCAGGTCATGATTTCAGAGTCCTGGGATCAAGCCCTTCGGCATCGGGCTCTCTGCTCAGCAGGGAGTCGTCTTCCTCCTCAATCTCTGCCTGCCTCGCTGCCTACTTGTGATTGCTGTCAAATAAATAAATAAAATCTAAAAAGAAAAAGTTAAAAAAATAAATAAAAATTTTTTAAAAGTCCTCTAAATAGGAAGAGAAAAACACTTTCAGAGAAACAAAAATTGAGAACCACCTCTAGCTGATATCTAACAATAAAAATACTGAAGTTCTGAGATCAAAACAAACCCATACATAAGTACAAAGAAATAATGAACAACAACAACAACAACAAAAATCAAGTGACTATAAATGATCGTCGGCTGTTGAAAAATAAAAGTGTTGTGGGGTACAGTCTAAAATACATACATGCATTTTAAAAATACGTAACAATGGCAACAAAGTATGAGAGGTTAGTGAAGGGATTGAACTATTTTCAGGTCTGTCACTCTGGAAGTGAATAAAGTACTATATATCATAGATACTAATGAGTCAATGATTGATATTGTAATCACTAAAATTAATACGATGTATACGCTGATAAAGGGGAAACAGGCTGTATTAAAAAAAAACAAAAAAACTATACCAAAGAAGGTAAGAAAGAAGAAAAGAATGAAGAAAAAGTGGAAGAAGTTAGAAAACATATAGTTTGAGAGTTGGTTCAAGCCCAAATATATTAGTAATAACATTAGTAACAAAAAAACATTAATTACATTAGTTGAATATGGACTGGGTTGCAGTAGAGCAAGTCTGGAATCAAACTGTCCTTGTTTATGAGAGAGATAATGAACACCACACTGTCAGAAAATACTAAGGAAGAGACAGTTCTGAGACACAAAGAAATTAGGCAAATGACAATCTGCATGGCTGGTTGGGTAAAGGACATTAGGAACATAAAGTAGATAGGGTATGTTTAAACCACTCTAAGGGGCACCTGGGTGGCTCAGTCAGTTAATAACCCATCCGCCTTCAGTCAGGTCATGATCTCAGGGTCCTGGAACAGGGCTCTATGCTCAACAGGGAGTCCACTTCTCCCTCTCCCTCTGCCCTTCCCCCTGCTTCCCACTTGTGCTCTCTGCTCTCTCTCTCTAATAAATAAAATTTTAAAAAATAATAAAAGAAAAAAAAATAAACCACTCAAAGATTTTGTATTAGTTTGCTTGGGCTACACTAATAGAGTGCCGTAGAATGGGTGGCTTAAACCACTGACATTTACTGTCTCACAGTTATAGAAACTGGGAGCTAAAGGGAAGGTATCAGGAACACCGGTTGGTTCTGAGGGCTGTTGAGGGAAAATCTGTTCTAGGCCCCTTTCCCTGGTTTGGAGACGGCCATCTTCTGTGTGTGTCTCCACATCATCTTCCCTCTGAGAGTGTCTGTGTCCAAATTTCCTCTTCGCAGAAGGGTGCCCATATATTTGACTAGGGCTGGTCCTAAGATCCTCATTTTAACTTACTTATCTTTGTAAAGACCTTATCTCCAAGGAAGGTCATGTTGTGAGGCCCTGCAGGCACTGGCTTCAACACAGGAGTTTGTAGGCAGACACAATTCAATCCGTAACACAATGTTTATCATCAGTGTAATGGCTTGAAAATAAAATCTGTTTGAAACCCTCAACAAGCCTATAGAAAATGTAAGTAGAGATCTAAAAATGTGAGTAGAGATACCTAATTCCTACGGTACTTGGGGGTGAGCAGAATCTACCATCACCAGCGGTGAATCAGGGTAAGGACTTTTATTTGTGTTCAAACCTGGATTCCATGCAAAGAAGAGATTTCAAAACCTTGTAGAGGATCAGTGCAGAAGCCACTGATAGAACTAAAGTGTTAGTGGGATATCAGTTACTATTTCCAAAGAACATAAGATCTGAATTGGTTCAGTTGTTGAAAGAAAGGATATTCACTGCTCCCTTCCCCATGCCCTGAACACCCCTCAAACCCACCTCAAAAATGCTGACTGGATTTCTACAAATCTTTCCAGACACCCTGCTGTTTGAAACATTTTAATGACACAGTCATTGGACACATGCTGACATACAGTGTTATTTTTTCAAACATTTTATGGAGGTTAAATAAACATTCCAATACCTATGATTCCATGTTCATTTTTACACAATACCATAGCAAGTTACACTTTTCTCCAAAGTGGGCTGTGTACAACCCAAAAGATTTGCAAGATATTCAATTTGTGTGGAGTGGGAAAAGGCCGTTTGTATTTCTATGTATTTTAATTCTGAAACAATCTCACCTTTTAAAAATGGATGTGACCTGATAAGATTTCTAAAATGCAACAATAGAGTGGAGATACTACAAATAATTCAAGCACAAAAGAAGAGTAAGAGGCGATAGTCCTCACCTCCAGCAAGGGTTTCTCAGCTAAGTCAGGGAGGAAAAACAGTGTCAACCTAATTTTTTCTGACCAGAGTTTAAACAAGTGTAAATAATAGAGAAGACTATTAGAAGAATGAGTTTACGCTCGTTGTTTAGAGTGAATTCGGATCTAATGTTGAAAGCCATAAAAAATTCTTTTTATAAATTTTTAGAAGATTTTATTTATTTATTTGACAGACAGAGATCACAAGTAGGCAGAGAGGCAGGCAGAGAGAGAGGAAGAAGCAGGCTCCCTGCCGAGCAGAGAGCCGGATGTGGGACTCGATCCCAGGACCCTGGGATCATGACCTGAGCCGAAGGCAGAGACTTTAACCCACCGAGCCACTCAGGCGCCCCAAAAGTCATAAAAAATTCGAAGAGGAGCGCCTGGGTGGCTCAGTCTGTTAAGTGCCTGACTCTCGATTTCTGCTTAGGTCATGATCTCAGGGTGGTGAGATGGAGTCCTGCTGCTGGGCTCCACACTGGGTGTGGAGCTGGCTTAAGATATTCTCTGTACCCCTCCGTCTGCCCCTCCCCACTCACTCCTACTTGCACTAGTGCTGTCTCTCACAAAAAAAAAAAAAAAAAAGAGTGAAGATAGTAGACTACAAAGCAACCAAAACATAAAAAAAGATGTTTATAATTGGAAAGAAAAAGCTTTTATGTACATTAATGACAAATAAAATTATTTAAGATAATGTTAAGTTGATAATTACCTTCTTTTTCATTTCTGTTTTGGTGTTTTTCTGAAGATGCATATATTGTTACATTACCATTTCTATATAAAATATAAATAAATAGCTATACGTATACTGAGGTGCTCTAAAATGTTCCACTAGCATCAGGGTTTAAGAAAACAGTTGGGAGACTTAAACTCTACATATGCTTTCCTTGTATTTGGAAGTAGATATATCAAGGGAATTTCCAACTGGGATTGCTCTTTAAAAAAAAAATCACTTACTTTGACAAAGTGAAACTAGGCAGTATATATTAATGGGTTTTTAACTTTCACGCTAATTTAAGAAACAAATTCTCTACACATAAAACTAGCTCATTGAATGGATGTAGGACTCAGTAGGGCTTAAAATAAATAACATAGTTGAATTTACTTTTCATATATTCAACAATATTTACTGAATGTTTGTTACATGTCAGGGATTGTTTAGACTGTTTGGAGAACAGTGAATAGGAGGGATATAGTCCCCGTCCTCCTGGAGTTCATGTGCTAGAGGGAATATCCGAAAAATAAATAAATATGCATTCTGTCTGATGTGAAATAGAAATGAAATGAAATAGAAATGAGGGTGCAGTTGCCAGACAATGCCGGTGAAGGTAAGTGGTACCTCATAGAAGATGATAGAAAAACCCCTCACTGAGGAGACCGGAGTCCGACAGGGACCTGAAGGAAGTGTGGTAGAAAGCTCAGGGGATATCCAGACATTCCAGGCCTAGAGAAACCAGGTACAACACCCTGTGCTAGACCTGTTCAAATGGGAGCCAGCACACCAGTGCTAGGACTGGAGGGAGTGAGGGTAGTAGTAGGAGGCCCAGTAACAGAGAGAAGACTAGACCACAGGTACCACCTAGGCCACTGTAAGCCATTTGTATTAGCTCAGAATGAGATGGAAAAGCTAATGGGGGGTTTAAAAGAAAATGAGTGACAGAACTGAAAAAGTCTGACCGGTTTTGAAAGTATTAGAAAACAAAGAGGGCATCATATGTAATCCCTGATGATCGGATATTTTGGTACTTGATATTATGATAACGTCGCTCATCGTGATTTCTTTTCTTTTTTTTTTAAGATTTTATTTATTTATTTGACAGAGAGAGGGATCACAAGTAGGCAGAGAGTCAGGCGGAGAGAGAGAGAAGCAGGCTCCCCGCTGAGCAAAGAGCCCGACGCAGGGCTCGATCCCAGGACACTGAGATCATGACCCGAGCCCAAGGCAGCGGCCCAATCCACTGAGCCACCCAGGCGCCCTGTGATTTCTTAAATATAAATCAATTTCCAAAGAGCTAGTGATGATGAACCATGTGAAGAAGTCCAATGCTATGGGTCAGGCTAACAAAACATGGACCCTCACTTTCGATGAACTTAAAATTTATACTTGGGGATTTAAAAGCCAAATACATGAGTATTTCTCTAAATCCACTTTTTAAAAAAAGGATTTTATTTATTTATTTGAGGGGGGCAGAGAGAGAGACAGCGAGCACAAGCTGGGGAAGAGGGAGAGGGAGAAGCAGACTCCCCGCTGAACAGGGAGCCCAATGACATGCGGCTCGATCCCAGGACCCCGGGATCATGACCTGAGCCGAAAGCAGATGTTTAACCGACTGAGCCACCCAAGTGCCCCTAAATCCACTTTTATTAAAATGAAAAATATTAAGATTCTTGTAAGGGTATACTGAAACCGGTATCAAATGTTTGGTATGTTTACAAAGCTACACATTTGGAGGAGAGATAGAGAACTGTGCTCTGGCTTTGCCTGAGGAGGGGTCTTGAAAATAGTGAGGAATAAGCAGTGAAAGAATTCCAGGCAGAGACAAAGATAAAAATGCAAGGAAACTTTCGGAATTTCTAGGTACATTTTCTTCCATCTAAAGCATAAATTCCACATGAATATTGAAATATTTCATTAGTGTGATTATTAATTATTGGCTGATTATATTCCTTTGCAAGTATATTATCCAGCTTGTGTCTCCTGACATAGCAATACGTTTTTATTTTTAATTATGCTACTGACATAAAAAAAAAATCAGAAGGCAAAGAGAGCAGATGTGTATTCCATGGGATTTAAAGATTAATCTATCCTCTACTGCACCCACTCAGTCTCAGGCAGGAAAAAGCACTTGTTAATGAGTCAGATGATTACTGGCATTAGGTTTATTTAGAGGAATTCCATGTGTGAGGGTGGGCTTGGAATGAGTACACCCAGAAATGGAAATGTGGATGCCCCCCCAACCCCCCTTCAGCATTATTCAAATGAAGTCATGCTGACACCGCTTTGCCCAGGTCAAGTTTATCAGATGTTACTGTTCCAAACCGAAGCTTCCATCTAGATGCTCTCCTAACAGGCACTCATCTTTTAGGTGCTGTTTGGCTGCCCACATGGCAGAGGTAGATGCTATAAAAAGCTGAAACTGAAATAAAGCCATGTACTTGGAAAGTCGATGACAAGAATTCTACTGCCATCAAGAGCATCTTTCCCTCATAGCAGGTCAAATGAGGCTTTAATTCCATTTGTGAAACGCCAGATCTCTGGTGGAGAAATGGCTTTACCGGCTTCCCAAAGCACTCTCAAACACTCTCCTTTCTCTGAGGTGAAATTTCTTTCCCAGTAACTACTTGATTTTAGACATAAACTGAACAATTTACTACGGTGATCAATGCTATTAATCACTCATTTGCTGTGAGTGTTGGAGGTTACACACACACTACGCATTTGCCACGGAAAGAAAGAGAACCTTTCTTCTTTTGTTTTCAAATTGTAATATCTGCTCGATTACTTTGTTTTGGCGAAACACCTGGCACACGTTAATGAGTATATTGGCAGATATGTTTACATGTTTCTGATTTTGCATTTTTTAAACTACATTTTCAAATGCTATTTTAATTTGTCTTTCCTCCAAGCGGCTGGCCTGTCTTACTTTAGGAAATGTGTGGATTTCAAGAAATGTTTGAGATACGTGGTCATCTGAAAGGGATTTCCACGTTCCATCTCTCTCAGCATTTAATTATAGCCAATCTTAGGTAATCCTCACTCTCGAATAGATGCGGTGAAAAAACCATTAACCTTCCCGAACGACTCAATCACAGCCCCACACAAAAGCTTTCCTGGGGCACTGAATCCTTCGAGATCTATCACTGAGCTCATAGCACAGTTATTCCCTGCTTCATACTGGTAGGGGATTCTGAGCATATTTATAGATATTGACATTTGTCTGAGGGTGTAGATTATTTAAGCTTTTTGAGGTTACAGAGTCTCTATCTCATAATTGTGCAAATGGTCACATCTATTAACAAACAAAAGAGTAATTTACAGGATCTTTGTTGTCAAAACAGATTAAGAACCTACAGACACGGGGTGCCTGGGTGGCTCAGTGGGTTAAAGCCTCTGCCTTTGGCTCCCGTCATGACCCTAGGGTCCTGGGATGGAGCCCCGCATCCGGCTCTCTGCTCAGAGGGAAGCCTGCTTCCTCCTCCTTCTCTCTCTGCCTGCCTCTCTGCCCACTTGTGATCTCTGTTCTGCCTGCCTCTCTGCCCACTTGTGATCTCTGTCAAGTAAATAAATAAAATCTTTAAACAACAACAACAAAACACCTACGGACTCTAGCGACAAGGATGAACACTGGAATCCGGACACCCGAGTCCAAACCTTGTTTGTTCTTAGGAAGGTTAACCAACTCTCCATTTTCCTTTCTTTTTCTTTTTTTCTCTGTAATCTTTAAAGCAGTGAGTGCCCTTAACTTCTATTTCATTTCATAGCTGTTGAGAGAATTAAATAACCGCCTGTCACATATTTGGTACACAGTCCCTAAAACTAATTAACTGGTGGTTTGGGCTGTAACTTCGCCAAGATTATTGAAATCTATCATGTGGTTACAAGAGACAAGGAAAGAGAAATACTGAGTATTAGATAATATCTAGGATCTGGGAAAATAATTATCTTTACAGGCAGAGAATCAATATTGTATCCACTCCATCTTTCCACCCTCAATGCTTGCACGTGGACCCCAATGGCCTCCATACCGCCAGAAGGCAGGAGGCTCCCATTTAACCGCAACACTAGGATCTTGAAATGATAAGTGAAATTGGAATCTGGGTGGGGGAAAGAAAGCTTTTTAGGCAAAGATCTGCAGCCGGATAGTATGAGAGCCAAGAGATTAAGACTGCAAAAGAAGAACACTACGACAAAAACGGAATAATGATTCTGGGATTTGGGCTTTAGTGATCTGTAGAGCCTCTGGAAGAGACAAGGCAGTACACAGTGGACAGAGGTATCAGAACTCAGGAATGAATTCCAGGTTAGGCAAACACATTAGGATTTTGACAGCATTTAGAAATTAGTAGAAGCCATGTGTATGGGTGAGATTTCTCTGGAAGAATATGGGAGATGAATACGTAGGACCTAGGCCATGTGAAAAGATAGAACTTTACCTTAGGGGCATTTACATTTAAGCATACTCATAGGAAGAGAAAGTCACATTGGGAAATAAAATAATCGGCAGAAAGATGCAAACAAAATGAAGAAGAGTAGTCTTATAGAAATCTGGGAAAGAAAATTCTAGGAGGATATAGCAGAAAAACAGCTATTGGATTTAGTGATTTGTTGCTTATTTTCTAAGAAAGGTGAGAACTAAAGTCACATTTCTTTCGGTGATGAGTAAATTAGTAAAGTGAGAAACCATGAAAATGGGAGGTATAGCTCATTAGGAAGCTTGACTGAGAGGGAAGGACAGAAGGTCACATGTCCTCTAGCCTTGCTGTTTCCTGAATATGTCCGAAGGAGAGGAAACATTCAGGAGAGAGAAATGAGGACAAGAGAGCAGGTATGAGGGGAATGGAGATGTTTCCTCAACAGAAGGAATGGACTAAATGTAATATGTAGTGTGATTCCCTTAACTTCCAAGAAAGAACAAAGAAAATCTCCCCTTAATGCAGACTGTAAAACTGTCAGTGAGATACAACATAGCATTCGGTCATCTGCCAGAAGTCACACTCCATCAAGTGTGGAGTATACGAGAAATCCATGGCTTTCAGTGCCAATAATTCCATTACTGATAATCAAAGAGAAAACTGAATCTCCACTGGAGAATCAGGAGTGACGTGGATGCGATAAAAGCTGGGGGAAAGGGACTGGATCACATGGGAATTACCAAGTGAAATTAAGGCGATGTACTGAGCCTGAAATGGGCTACAGACGGCAAGAGAGCAGCTTCTAGAAAAAGGTAAAATCCGCCATGATGCATTGGCTGGAGATTACACCCATAGGTACATATCAAGAGATAAACGATATCTGATAAAGTAAAAGCTCAAAATCTGTTCAATTTATGATACTAAGGGCAAGAAAGTGGACTCTATGAATCCAGAACAGAACACGGTGTCTGGAAGCAGGTAATTTTATCTGAGAATGGAGAACCTCCCAACAGGTATTTTGCAACTTTGTTTTCAAGGACCATGATCTTCAAACTAAAAAGAATAAAACAAACATGGTCCAGAGATCTCTGAAGTCCATGAAAGAAAGGTGACAAAATAAGAGGAAACAATTTCAACCCTCAAAGGATACATCAACAATCCCCAGACCACAGAAAGAACTAGCAACTCCCGCAAATGTAATTTTTGAGACTGTTTTTTTAAAAGAAAAGAAAGAAAGAAAGAAAAATGGGAAAGGTGCCAGGAAACATGACAAAAATAAATCACTTTAATTTACAGAAGAAGGGGAGGTTCTAGAATCTAGGAACCATGATGCTAAAGGCAAAAATGTTAGGATATATCATAATATCGGTAATTCGTACATCTGAGAGATCAAAGAAAGAAAAAGTGTTCATACACAGCTTGTGGGGATATATATAAAGGCTCTTTGGAAGAGGTAACTTTTGAAGACTGGCGACATTTTAACAGATGGAGATGAGGAAGGGCGGAGCAGGGGCAGTGGGTAAATCAAATCAGACAATGCTAGTAGCTTTGCAGAGAAAGAAGCAGGACTGTAACTGCCATGTTTGGGGAAAGAAACATGGTATAAATATAGTGGAATAGAAAGTAAATCTGGAGCTAGAAAACAGTAAATGGGTATATTATGCTTTTGCTGCTAACAACAGTGTTATCAAAATACAGGTTGGTTTGAATGGAAAGCCAAAGAATATTTCATAGTGATATATATATATATATATATATATATATATATATATATATATATATAT